>NW_016107966.1:221194-232045 GCF_001604975.1 Cebus imitator | reverse complement strand
CCACCATGCCCAGCTAATTTTTTGTAGTTTTAGTAGAGACGGGGTTTCACCATGTTGACCAGGATGGTCTCGATCTCTTGACCTTGTGATCCACCCGCCTCGGCCTCCCACACTGTATATTTTTAAAATATCTGAAAATGTCATAATTTCTTTTAATTTGTCATTACAATTATTTTAAGTTCACAGGGTAACGTACTCTCTTTTGCATGAAGCCATTCTCCTCAGATAATTATTTATGAATGAATATTACATGTTGATAGAGTGAGAAAGCATTCACTTTTTTATATGTATATCCCCCCCTGCCCCACTTTTTTTTTCTTTGCTTTGAGACAGTGTCTCGCTCTGTTGCCCAGGCTGGAGTGCAGTGGCACAATCTCAGCTCACTGCAGCCTCTGCCTTCTGGGTTCAAGTGATTCTCCTTCCTCAGCCTCGTGAATAGCTGGGATTACAGGCATGTGTTCCCATGCCTGGCTAATTTTTATATTTTTAGTAGAGATGGAGTTTCACCATGTTGGCCAGACTGGTCTGAAACTCTTGACATCAAGTGATTCACCCACCTCAGCCTCCCGAAGTGCTGAGATTACTGAATCACCCTGCCTGGCCATATATTCCCTTTTTTATATTGTCTAGGCTGGACAATAAGTAGTGCAGACTGGAGAACTTATATACCTAAATAAGTAAATAGGAAGTAAAGTTTTATTATAGAATTCTGCATAATTCTTTGAATTTTTACATAATTATGTCAAAATACACATTGTGATTTAACAATGAAAATTATTTTTCAATGAATTACTAGGTTTTAGCTCAATTAGGTCCTTTTTCATTTTATTGAATTTAAAGAATTACAAATTATACGACTTACAAAAGTATTTGTTTCCCAGGCCTTGGTATCATTTAGTTTTTCAACACCCATGCTAATAATTCAGATTGCTTTGTTTGGCTCCTAGGAAGTTTTCATATCCCAGAACAAGGCACCCATGGATTCAGGATGGGTGAGAAATACTCCTTTTTTTTGTGAAGTGGGCAAAGTACAATTATCAGAGGCAAGGTAGAAGAGAGAGTCCGTGCCTTCATTATAAGAACAGAGAAGCTTTGGGAAAGGGCAGTTATGGAAATTGATTCCCTAAGTCTGCCCGAGTCTCTGTACTTTTTAAAAATCTTCATGTACCCCAGAGATAGGCACACTTCAGTTTGAACTAGTGATACAGTTCATTATGTAGATGAAGGTGCCCATGACTTGCTTAGTTTAATGGATCATTTTTTTTTTTCATAATCTCCTAGATGTTAAGGTTTATTCAGTGATGAAATTTTTCTGAAAGCTATCACTAGGAACAAAAAGAATGTCAAAGTTTTTTTGTGTTTAATGGATGTTTTTGGTCTATTAGAACATTAGAAACTTTTTAAATGATTTGTCAGCCGGGCTTAATGGCTCATGCCTGTAATCCTAGCACTTTGGGAGGCTGAGGTGGGTAGATCATGAGGTCAGTAGTTTGAGACAAGCCTGGCTAATGTGGTAAAACCCTGTCTCTACTAAAAATAGAAAAATTAGCCGGGCATGGTGTCAGGCACCTGTAGTCCCACGTACTTGGGAGGCTGAGGCAGGAGAATCGCTTGAACCCGGGAGGCGGAGGTTGCAGTGCGCTGAGATCATGTCACTGCACTCCAGTCTGGGCGACAGAGTGAGAATCTGTCTCAAAAAAAAAAAAAGATTTGTCATAGTATTTAAACTTCCTTGTATTTTAACAGTGTTCATTTTTTAACAGGTGGCCAATATGTTCTACATTGTAGTGATTATGGCTCTTGTATTACTTAGTTTTGGTGTTCCCAGAAAGGCAATACTTTATCCTCGTGAAGCACCGTCTTGGACACTTGCTAAAGATATAGTTTTTAATCCATACTGGATGATTTTTGGTGAAGTTTATGCATATGAAATTGATGGTAAGAATTTTTTATTTACAAGTTTATCTTTTGGTTATTTTATGTCTTAAAACCAGTATTGAATTGTAGTAATATTGCGTATTTTCAGAAGTCAAACCATTAACAACCTAAGCCCTACACAAGTCAAACCATTAACAACCTAAGCCCTACACAAAGGCATTAGTGAACTCCAGAAGAAACATACAAATTAATTGGAAGAAAAAGTATTTTAGGATTTTTTTAGTAACAAGTAATAGAAATATAGTCTAATAAATGTCCTACACAAGGATATTTAATAACTCACATAACAATATTGAGCTAGGTCCACTGATCTTTAGGGTGTTGGTTAATTCATAGCTAAGGACGCCTGCTCTTTTTCATCCCGCTGCCAGCTGTGTAGGTTTCCCTTATGATCATAAGACCATCACTAGCAACAGGAGGAAAGAGACACTGTTTATCCATGGTTCTCTTTAGAAGAAAATGTCCCTTTCACAGAAATTCCCTTTTGAACCTGTCCTTTTATTTCATTAGCTTGAGTTGGCTTCAGCCTGCCTCTGTCTAAAATGGTTACAGGCAAGGAGGATGCGATTACCATGTTTAGCCTAGATTATTCAGGGTGGATTCGATATTGAGAAGTCAAGCACAATGTTAATGACAAAAATAATGATCCTGTGTGAATACTGAAAGCTTACAGCATGTTGAGTTTTACAGAGGATGACAGATACTTAAGGTTTTTATTGCAACTTGTTAGTATATTCTCTGGATAATCAATGACACAACTCCCACTGATTTAACCCTATTTTTTTTAATGACAACCTTTAATCCATCTTGAACTACAACCCTATTTTGAAAGTGAATATTAAGTGTGTAGTTCAATTTTGTTACTATTCACATTTTGACTCTTGTATTGTCTTAGTTAATGAGACTAGATAACCTGTGATCGTAAGTGATGCTATCAGCTTTCAGGGGTATTCTGCTGACTTCCACATTGGAGTTACAGAATCTTTTGTTAATTCTCTTTCACTCTTTTTCTTTCTTCTCTTTCATCCCTCCCTCCCCCAGTATCTGTGTTACTCCTTTCTTTGTATTTATAGGTGATTAGGTCAAGGGCTGGCCATGTAGTGAGAGGATTATGGTTAGGTCCAAGGGTGGCCACATAGAAAATTGTGGCCATTATTTGTTCTTGGACAGTAGTTAAACTAATGATGTTTTACCAGCCTGGTTGAATTTTGTGCTTGATGGCTTCTGTTTGGTGTTATTTCCAGGTTTTTATTGTCCGCTACTTTTTTTTTTTTTTTTTAAGACAATTTCACCCTGTCACCCAGGCTGGAGTGCAGTGGTGCAATCTCAGCTCACTGCAACCTCTGCATCCCAGGTTCAAGTGATTCTTGTGTCTCAGCCCCTGGGGTAGCTGAGATTACAGGTGCACGCCACCATGCCTGGGTTTTTTTGTTTTTTTAAAGTAGAGACGAAGTTTCACCATGTTGGCCAGGCTGGTGTTGAACTCCTCACCTCAAGTGATCCGCCTGCTTTGGCCTCCCAAAGTTCTGGGATTACAGGCGTGAGCCACCATGCCCGGCCGTCTGCTATTTTTCTAATGATGTGGCTTTAACTATGTAGTTGTTATAAAGCATTGGATGTAGTATTTTAGTTTCCTGCATTCTCTTTCTTGGGTATTTGCTTCCACAAACTAATCTGAATAGAATAGATTCATAAAATTATTTAAGAGTGAAAGGACCTTACCATTAATTTGCCTGTAAAGCCATTTAAAGGAATGATAGATCCATTATGAATGTCATTGATGCGTATACTTTTAAAAAATTACCAAATACTAAATGCTAAGTATACTATAAATATTTAGGTAGAACTTACCACTAATTCATCATTATTTAATTCTAATTCTTGCCCTACCTAAGTTAATTTACTATATTCCTTGTAATGCTGTGGGGGGTATTAAAGCTTTTCATTTCCTTGTTTGTAATTAGCTATGTTCTGGCTTCAGAAATTTTTCAGATGCGGTGATGAAAAATAAGTAATTTAAATCTAATCCCTGTATATTTGAGAGGCACTTTAGCTATTTCTTCAGCCTCGTTTTTGTGACATAATAAGATATACTCAATACTCTTTATGTTTGTAAGAGTATGAGTCAACCATACTCTTAAAGTTCAGTCACGCCTGTAATCCAGCACTTTGGGAGGCTGAAGTGGGTAGATCATGAGGTCCGAAGTTCAAGACCAGCCTGGCCAACATGGTGAAACCCCATCTCTACTAAAAATACAGAAAATTAGCTGGGTGTGGTGGCGGGCACCTATGATCCCAGCTACTCAGGAAGCTGAGGCAGAAGAATTGCTTGAACCCAGGAGGCAGAGGTTGCAGTAAGCCGCCACTGCACTCCAGCCTGGGTGACAGAGCAAGACTCTGTCTCGCGAGGGGGGATAAGTTTAGACATTTTTCTTACAGAAATGTTGTAATATGGTTGATTCAGGAATTTTACCCTCCTTAATGCGCCTCAGGCTAAACTCTGCCTTGAAGGGTAAATATAACACCTAAATATACTTCCTTTTCTGGAATAAAGTTGTAAAACAGGCAGCACCACATTTCTCACAAAATGTTTTTGTGTTTGAATACTCTTAAGCTAGGATTCCTGTGACTCTCTGTGCAGAGGCTTTTATTGGAATCTGTGAAATAGATTTGTACATGATCAAAACTTAAGTAAATAACCTTAAACAATGATGAATAGCAGTTACTGGTGAATTACTATATTAATTTTTTTTCTTTTTTCCTTTCTAAAGTGTGTGCAAATGATTCTTCTATCCCTCATATCTGTGGTCCTGGGACATGGTTGACCCCATTTCTTCAAGCAGTCTACCTCTTTGTACAGTATATCATTATGGTTAATCTTCTTATTGCATTTTTCAAGTAAGAATTTTGTTCAATTGCTTATTATAGTAAGATGATTTAATATGCAATTCTACGTATTTTGAAGGAAATTTGCAGAACTTAAAATCTAAAAATTTTATTAAGGCTTAAACTACTAAAATTGTATTTGAAAAATTTAAAATAAGACACGTTTTTTGTAATCAAATGAGTTCTAAATTTTAAATTTGGTTATCTTTCAACATGAAGTTTTCTTTATAAATTTAATCGTTATCTGGGATTTTTCCTTGGTTGCTAACAGATACACGTTCAATACAGAAAACAGGCAAATAGAAAATTTTTCAATAAATCCACTGTTAATATTTTGGTGTACATCTTTCTATCATTTTTTTTTGTGAATATGTGTAAGCCATTTTTCTTTCCGAAAATAGTATTTTTATTTAATTAATTAATTTATTTTTTAGACAGAGTCTCCCTCTGTTGCCCAGGCTGGAGTAGCGCAGTCTTGGCTCACTGCAGTCTTTACTTCCTGGGTTCAAGCGATTATAGTGCCTCTTGAGTAGCTGGGATTACTGGTGTGCGCCACCATGCCCAGCTGATTTTTTTTGTATTTTTAGTAGAGGTGATGTTTTACCATGTTGGCCAGTCTGGTCACGAACTCCTGGCCTCAAGTCATCCATCCACCTCAACCTCCCAAAGTGCTGGGATTACAGGAATGAGCCACTGTGCCTAGCCTGTTTTTCTGTTTTATGTACTGTTTATAAGTAAGCAAAGTATCATGAAGATTATTTCAGATCAACAAATATTCATCTTCAGTCTATTTTTAATGGCTACCCGATATTCCATGTTATAGACCATCATTTTAATCCAGTATGTTATGGTCAGTTAAATTGTAATTCTTGCTCCTAAACACCACACTGTAGTTAAATCTTTGAGCAATGTTTATTTTCCTAGAATATTTTTCTAAAAGCAGGACTGTTCAATATATGTACTTTTAGGGCTTTTTGCTTATAAGTCTAAATAGGCCTGTGTCCTCAACTCTCTGCCCACACTAAGTATTATTTTTTTAATGTGCAAAGTTTGATAGTAAGTAAAGTAACTTTATATTTATTTTTTGAGGCAGCCTGTTGTACAGGCTGGAGTGCAGTGACACTATCGCAGCTCACTGTAGCCTCTTCATCTGGGCTCAAGCAGTCCCTGCCTCAGCCTCCGATGTAGCTGGAACTACAGGTATACACCATCATGCCTGGCTAACTTTTTTGTTTCTAAATAGTCAGTCTTACTATGGTGCCCAGGCTTATCTTGAACTCCAGGCCTCAAGCCGTCCTCCTGCCTCTCGGCCTTCCAAAGTGCTGGGATTATAGACATGAACCATCATGCCCAGCCAGGATTTTGGTTTTTAAAATTTGCACTTACTTGATTACTACTAAGATTGAGTATTTTCTTATGTCTTACCCATTTACATACAGTATTTGAATTTTTTTTTCTTTTTTTTCCCCTTTGGTTCGTGTTCTCTGATGAAGTTGCAATATATTTGAAATTTTTTTAATCATTTTTTTTCTGCTGATACTTTTGGGAAGTTGTGATTAAGCTTCTCAGCAGTGTCAGCTTTTGCATTATACTTATTGCCTGTATCTTTTCCAGTTTCTCATTTGCTGTTAGTTTTGTTTATGGAAGGATTTTTTTTTTTGAATTATTATTTAGTACAGAATTACAATAAAATCATCAGTACTTAAAACTTTAAGAGATGATTAGCAAAGTTTATTTTTATTCATTATTTCTCTAGCAATGTGTATTTACAAGTGAAGGCAATTTCCAATATTGTATGGAAGTACCAGCGTTATCATTTTATTATGGCTTATCATGAGAAACCAGTTCTGCCTCCTCCACTTATCATTCTTAGCCATATAGTTTCTCTGTTTTGCTGCATATGTAAGAGAAGAAAGAAAGATAAGACTTCGGATGGACCAAGTAAGTAAACTAATATTAAGACAAATGTTTTCATTTTATCACTTCTCAGTTTTACACTGAAGGCTATATATTGATTTTATTCAAAAATGACTTAGTGAGTTAATGTTATGGTAAAGGTTTTTGTTAAATTTGCCTAAACATAAAGGAATTTTTTTTCCTATAAAATGGAACATAGGAAACAACATAAAGGAATTTTTAAGTGCAATATGATATCTATAAAAATGGATTTAGCATTAAACTTCATTTTGAGAATGGCATCTCTGTTTTTGTTAAAATGGGAATTTAAACCTAACTTCTTTGCTGTTCTACAAACTATTTTTATAGCTCTATAAAAAAACAATTTTAGTATATTCTGTATACGACATGAAACTAATCATATCGTGTCAAATTATGCTTAAGATTTTATAGGGACTTTGTGTTCTATCAGATTAGTTCTTAAATTTCTCTGAGTGGATATGTGAGGGAGAGGTATGAGAGAGATAGGGGAGGGATGTTGTGTAGTAAAAGGAAATCAGAAGAGGAAGAGAAAGTACCTGATCGTATTCTGTTGACATCATAGAGGTAAAGCAAAAACGGATAGTAGTCTAGTGCTTTAGAATCATAGTAGTAAAAGTTTAAAAAGCGCAGATGATGGATGTAGTCTTAGAAACCCTGAATAATTCACAAGAATTACAAGCTAAAGTTGATACCTTGACAGCTCTTCATTGATTTTCACCTCCATTTCCTCCCGTAGAACTTTTCTTAACAGAAGAAGATCAAAAGAAACTTCATGATTTTGAAGAGCAGTGTGTTGAGATGTATTTCAATGAAAAAGATGACAAATTTCATTCTGGGAGTGAAGAGAGAATTCGTGTCACGTTTGAAAGGTTCAGAGCCCTTTGGTTAAAATTGATTATATGTCAAAATGGGATCTATTAGTAATATATCTTATACCTAGTCATTGTTAAATTTATTTTATCAAACAATAAGTTTAGTGACAGTTTTACATTGTATGTTGGAAAGATAGTTCTATTAATCCATACAAGTCAATCTCTTTATTTTTTTACCCTAGTTACAGAGAATAGAAGAGTTAGTGTTCTTTATTGTTTGGAGGGAGAAAACTAAAACTATCCTCACTATTTTACAGCATTTCTTTTTTCTGTTGGCTTCACTACATTTGGAAGCATATGGTGTTTGGTGTAATTACAGTAACAGTAATGGTAGTTCTATGTATATGTAGCTGTATATACTTTTTTGTATGTTACTTTGATGTGGGATAATTGGAGTAAATAGTCTGTGGAACAAAAATGGTTTTTGAAATCTTGCATTTTAGTATAAGATTAGCACTGGATCCTTCTTAAACATAAGGTAAGCCTTGTATAATTAAATAACTGTACCTTATTTATATCTTGTTTAAATGCATGTAAAACTGTTCTCTTTTTATCATTATTATTGAGGCTACAAAATAAGTTTCTACATTATTTTTTCACATTTGTAAAAAAAGCTCATTTTTCTCCCACAGAGTGGAACAGATGTGCATTCAGATTAAAGAAGTTGGAGATCGTGTCAACTACATAAAAAGATCATTACAATCATTAGATTCTCAAATTGGCCATTTGCAAGATCTTTCAGCCCTGACGGTAGATACATTAAAAACACTCACTGCTCAGAAAGCATCAGAGGCTAGCAAAGTTCATAATGAAATCACACGAGAATTGAGCATTTCCAAACACTTGGCTCAAAACCTTATTGGCGATGGTCCTATAAGACCTTCTGTATGGAAAAAGCACAGTGTTGTAAATACGCTTAGCTCCTCTCTTCCTCAAAGTGATCTTGAAAGTAATAATCCTTTTCTTTCTAATATTTTAATGAAAGATGACAAAGATCCCCAATGTAATATATTTGGTCAAGAGTTACCTGCAGTAGCCCAGAGAAAAGAATTTAATTGTCCAGAGGCTGGTTCCTCTTCTGGTGCCTTATTCCCAAGTGCTGTTTCCCCTCCAGAACTGCGACAGAGACTACATGGAGTAGAACTCTTGAAAATATTTAATAAAAATCAAAAATTAGGCAGTTCATCTAATAGTATACCACATCTATCATCCCCACCAACCAAATTTTTTGTTAGTACACCATCTCAGCCAAGTTGTAAAAGCCACTTGGAAACTGTAACCAAAGATCAAGAAACTGTTTGCTCTAAAGTTACAGAAGGAGATAATATAGAATTTGGAGCATTTGTAGGTAAGTTTGGCAAATTCATATTTGTATATCAATATTTATTTTTCACCTAAGAAAAATTATCACCTTAAAAATAATTAATAACATGTACTGCATTACAAGTCATTATCTTTTCATAGAGTATAATTATAAAATTTTTTAAAAGAATCAAACAGCTGTGATTCCAGTACTTTGGGAGGCTAAGCTGGGAGGATTGCTTGAGCCCAGGAGTTCAGGACCAGCCTGAGCAACATAGCAAAACTAAAAAAACTAAAAAAAAATTTTTTTGAAGTAGCCAGGCATAGTGGCATGTGCCTGAAGTCCCAGCTACTCAGGCAGGCGAACTGCTTGCACCCAGGAGTTCAAAGCTGCAGTGAGCTGTGATCACACCACTACACTACAGCTTGTGTGATGGAATGAGACCCTGTTTCTAGAAATGAAAAAAAAAAAAAAGAAATAAGGGAAATAGATGGAATCAGGCTGTAAGAGTTATGTTTACACATACCTCTTTGATGGAATTTTAGGTTCTGTCTTTTGAATTTAAATATCTTCAGTTGGATTTCATAACTCCTCTTGAAAGGACTTGAGTGATTCATAAGTGTTAAGTATGTGGAGAACCTCCTAGGGGAGGTTAGAAGCAGCTGGAAAAGAGCAGTGTACTGTAAATAGATGGCTATTATTTATTTATTTATTTATTTTAAGATGGGGTTTCACCATGATGGCCAGGCTGGTCTTGAACTCCTAACCTCAGGTGATCCACCCACCTCGGCCTCCCAAATGCTAGGATTATAGGCGTGAGCCACCAAAATCGGTGGCTGTTGTAATTTTTTATCCAAAGCAAAACACTTTGAAAGTGAAGGGGTAACACTGTTAATAATTATATCAGAACAACAATGGAAATCTAGGAATCTACTGGGAAAGTTAGTAGTTATGGTCTACTTATTTATATATTCACAGAGGAGAACATTTCAAAAAGGAATGATTTATTCTTATACAATGATAGCTTAAATAAGATAAGAACACAAAAAAAATATTTATTTTGGCAGTAACACAGTAACCTTGGTGAAAACTTCCATGCATAGAGATTGTTCAGACAATATGTTAATAAGCCCATGGAAAATCACATTAAGTGCCAGTCTAGGCACTGAACATGTTGATATTTACTGCTAGGCTATATGGGATTCACTCTAGATACATAGATACATAACTTTTCCTACATTAAATCTTTTCCAATTTATTTTTTAAAATGCATTTTAGCCTTTTTATTAATGTATTGCCAGTGGGGTATATGTATATATTATATGTATTTTCTCTATTTACAGATTATATAGGAAAAGTTATGTATTTATATATCTAGAATGAATTCCATATAGCCTAGCAGTAAATACCAGCATGTTCCATGCCTAAAATAACTTGCTAGGCTGCCCTTAATGTGGCAATTTTTACATGGGCTTATTAACATATTATCTTAACAATCTCTATGCATGAAACAGTTTTTACTAAAGTCATCGAAGTGTTATTGCCAAAATAAATATTTTTTTCTGTTCTTAAGTTACAGGTATAAGAATAAATCATTGCTTTCTGAGTGATTATATATGTAATGCTTTTCTGTATTTTTTTATTAATAGAAAAAATGCTCGTTCCCCTTTTTTCTTTTAAATTTCAAGCTATTTATTCATATCACATGTTGGTTTCTTTTATAAGGAGTTTGGCTTTTATCATTACTGTAAACTTAACTATAGTCTTGGCTGGGTGTGGTGGTGGCTCACACCTGTAATCCCAGCACTTTGGGAGCCAAAATAGGAGATTTAGGAGTTCGAGACCAGCCTTACCAATATGCTGAAACCCCATCTCTACTAAAAATACTAAAATTAGCTGGGTGTGGTGATGCAT
>NW_016107966.1:201888-221119 GCF_001604975.1 Cebus imitator | reverse complement strand
AAAAAAAAAAAAAAAAAAAAAACAACCATAATCTTCATCAGCTTCTTGGTAAATATATTCAATTTTATTTATCAAAAGAGCTAAGGAATATTCCAAAGCCATCAAAAGGTCTTCGAAAATAGCATAAATCACTTATTTTCATAAACTTAAAGCAATGCCATTATTTTGATGAAGAAAATAAAAATTTCCCATTGCAATCTCTTTTCTGTGAAAGGACACAGAGATAGCATGGATTTACAGAAGTTTAAAGAAACGTCAAACAAGATAAAAGAAATACTATCCGTAAGTAAATATTAAAACACCCACAATTCTATTTATTTAGCTCTCTTGATGTTTAGTTCAAAGTTTATTTTTTCAGTAAAAATACAGTTTTTGCACATGTCATTATTAACATGCTGATACCAAGTATTTGAAACTATCCTCAATTTGAAAAAATGAACAATTTAGGAACATGGAAAGGTACAAATGGCTTGCATAATTTTACTAAGTAAAAAACATCACCTATTTAACATTTATCTTTTTAAAATTCTTCTCCCCATATGTTTTCCACTGATTAAATACTTAATGGGCTCACTCTTCCCAGATTCAAAAGTTTATTAGAACATGACCCAGACTCTTAGAAACCTGTTGTCTAGCTGTGAGAAGCTCAAGGTTATGTACACATGCAAGATATTCGATAAATGTTTGTTAAATAAGTTTCAAAATATATAGAACAACTAGTAAAAAAAGGTGTATTTCTTGCCTGAAGCTTAGTTTTTACTTCTTAAATGTTGCTGTCATATATTATGTGTGGCTATTTAAAGCCTTAAGAATAGTAACATGGCTACATGAAGGTAATTAAAAACACCTAGAAAGGCATTAAACTTCTCTAGCCCTTAAAGAAATTACATTATGGAAATGATTAAGTGACATAGACAGTGAAAAGGGGGGCCTTTCCTAAATCGAGAACCAAGGAAATGATAATGATATAGGAGTTTCTGTGAATGTTTACTTTTTATGTGATCCAAGTTGATTATGAAATTGCTGTCAGGCCGTATTATTTCCTACACCACATATAAAAAGTAGACTCAAATGCATTTTTATATTCTAACATTTTATATTTTTAATAGCATGTATTTTGATTAAATTACTGTACTAAATCGATTAACTTAGTTCAATATCTATTAGCTAGATATTGATAACTTGGAATTAAATGGTTATTATATGCAAATTGAGGTGTAATGATTACCTAGGTTTTGTCCTTTTCTGTATTTGCCTTTAAGTTTGAAAAAGTTGCATGATTTTTTACCTCAAATAGGAACAGCAGAATGATGTAAGAAATTTGACTATGGAGTATACAGAGATGCCTAAATATGACATAAAGTCTCTTTAGTATATGCAAAAGTCAGAAAGTCAGCTTAAAATATACCCATGTGCTTTTAGATGGAGGAAATAGGTGTAGGTTCAGCAGACCTATCATAAGACTATAATTTGCAGTGTTTTCTAACCATTTTAATTGAGGCATATTTAGACTGACAGAGGTAAATAAATGGATTGAGATCACTTAGGTAGCCTTAGCTGACATGTGATGAAAAGACAAAGAAGAAAAACAGAAATGAGAAAAAGTGCTAAGAAGTAGAAAGAACATTTTGCTGTAGGATTGAAAAAGTAAACAGAAGAAAATTTTTTTAAATAATTTTAAATTTTATTTAAATAAAACTAAAAAATTTTTTTAAATTAAAAGAAGTAGAAAGAACAGACTGCTGTCTACCAAATTGATTTTATAATTATTGCAGTATGACACATGGTGTGTCTGTATTCCATATAGGATCGAAGTGGACATTATAGGTAAATGAAGTGTTTTATGGACCTTCGTAAGTTTTAGTAAAGCCGTTTATAATGTAGAATTATTTAAACCTTAGTTTATTACATTTTCTTTTTCTTTACACAAATTACTGTTGTATTGCCACACTCTGGTGGTAATATTTTGGTATTGTGAAGCACTCAATATAGATAAGAAATAAAATTTAGGATAAATGGACATTTCTTTTTTTTTTTTTTAGACGGAGTTTCGCTCTTGTTACCCAGGCTGGAGTGCAATGGCACGGTCTCGGCTCACCGCAACTTCCGCCTCCTGGGTTCAAGCAATTCTCCTGCCTCAGCCTCCCGAGTAGCTGGGACTACAGGCCCGCGTCACCATTCCCAGCTAATTTTTGTATTATAAATGGACATTTCTTAACGGGAAAAGGTAAAGCATCAGGATTTTCCCACAGATTCCACCTTTTCAGTAATTAACTTAAAGAGGACCGTGCTGGAAATTTTTAAGTGGCAGGTGCTCCATCTGATAAAAACAAGAAATTTCAAGTTTCTGTGAGTTAGCAGAAAAGTAGTAGCTGTGTTTTGATTTAAACTTTTTTTTTTTTTTTTGAGATGGAGTCTTGCCCTGTCGCCCAGGCTGGAGTGCAATGGTGTGGTCTTGGCTTGCTGCAGTCTCTACCTCCTGGGTTCAAGTGATTCTCCTGCCTCAGCCCCTCAAGTGGCATGTGCTACAATGCCCAGCTAATTTTTGTATTTTTAATAGAGACGGGATTTCACCATGTTGGCCAGGCTGGTCCCGAACTTCTGAGCTCAGGCAGTCCACTCACCTCAGCCTTCCAAAAGTTTGGGGATTATAGTCATGAGCCACCACACCTAGACGATTTAAACAACTGAGTAATTAGAGGAAAATAATTCAAATAATAAAAACAGAATAATGAGTTCTAGTTTATGATGGTCAGAGACTTAGTTTTTGACCATTTTTAGGGTATATACCCCTTTAAAAATCCAAGGAAAACTACAGACTCTCTTACTACAAAAATGCATGTATATAAAATTTTTCTAGTAAGGTAGTTTCATAGATGCCTTGAAGCTTATCTATGAATTCCAAGTTAGAATTCCTATCATTGGCTGGGCACAGTGGCTTATGCCTGTAATCTCAGCATTTTGGGAGACTAAGGCAGGAGGATCACTTGAGAGTAGGAGTTTGAGACCAGCCTGGTAAACATAGTGAGACTCCAACCCTATCAAAAAAAGTAAATTCTTGTTATCAGTCGTTCTATGAAACTGATATATCATGGCATCAAAGAGTATACTAAGGAAAGTCCTTAAAACAAACAAGAAATAGTTAGAACTGTTTTCAGGAGAAACAGTTTAAATCAGACAAGAAATTAGAGTCTGCTTTGTGACTACAGGAAAAAAGTCAGCACTTCGCTGCCTGTATAATCCACTGTAATGTGAGGAGCATGGAACATCAAAGCCAGAGAAACTGTATTTCCTTCAGATATAAATTAATTGAATGAAAATTCTAGTTTATTGCAGTAGTAACATTTTGAAACTTACTGATTCTGATAGGTGGCAGAGGTTTCAAAATAGTTGAAAGTTTTATAAAAAGTGACCTATTTATCAGTTGAGAACACAAATGTGAAAGTGTCATTTATTACCCACATTGTTGAATGTAATTCATTTGTTCATCTGGAAAAATAGGTAAGAAGAAAGCAAGCGGGATTAGCTGTTGGATCCTAAAATATTATGCAGCCAGAACAGTTGATACATAAAAATGTAAGGAAGCATTTCTGCTAACATAGAAGTAACCCTTCTAAAAATAAAACTGTAACAGAGGTCATGAGTGTGTTGGCTCATGCCTGTAATTGCAGCACTTCGGGAGCCTGAGGCAGGATGATCACTTGAGCCGAACAGCTTAAGACCAGCCTGGGCAACATAGGGAGGCCCTGTCACTCCACAAAATAAAAAATAGCCAGGAGTGGTGACATGCACCTGTTTCTACCTACTTGGGAGGCTGAGGTGAGAGGATTGTTTGACCCCCGTAATCATGCCACTGCATTTCAGCCTAGGTGACAGAGCAAGAGCCTGTCTTAAAGAAGTATGTAGCAAAGAGGGTTGGATTCGAAATTATTGAGGAAGGGATTGCTTTGTCAGTAAATACAGATTGGGTATGAATTTGGAAAAGTCTGTTTATGTTCTCATATAATTTTATAAGCTCAGATAAATTCCAGAATTAAATGTAAAAATTCAAATCACAGGAAACATTTTAAGAAAATAATATTTGGCCGGGTGCAATGGCTCACACCTGTAAGCCCAGAACTTTGGGAGGACAAGGTGGGTGGATCATGAAGTCGAGATTGAGACCATCCTGACCAACATGGTGAAACCCCGTCTCTACTAAAAATACAAAAAAATTAGCTGGACCTGGTGTCACTCGCCTATAGTCCCAGCTACTTGGGAGGCTGAAGCAGGAGAATTGCCTGAACCCGTTAGGCGAAGGTTGCAGTGTGCCAAGATCACACCACTGCACTCCAGTCTGGTGACAGTGAGACTCTGTCCCCCCCCAAAAAAGAAAATAGCAATATTTATTGTGCCAGTAAAGCAGCCAAGGCTTTTCCAAACACATAAATAATAGAAAAATATTAAGGGAAAAATTTAAATACCTAAAAAACATAAAGTCAAAACAAATTTGGAAAACAGATTGAAATTTGACAAAGAGTAAGCAGATAGATAACCTTGTTGTATAAGTAGCTCATAGAATCAATTAAAAAGTTACCAAGATCCTTTAAAAGAAATAGCTCCCCTGCCATTAATGTTATCAGTGTGTCAAGATATGTGTAAGATAATAGCTTTTTTGGGAATGAAGTGAATTGGTAGTAATTTCATTTTCCCCCCACAGTTTTGTATAGTTTTTGCAACTTTTTTGTGAGTTTTTATTATTATAAAAAATTCATTAGGATGAGTTTATGAACAGTAGGCAAATAGGGTGTTTTGGTGCAGTTTTTGAAGTTGGCATTGAAGAAAACCGTAATCTGTAATATACCCATTGGTGTCCAGGTAGAATAAAGCATGTTGAACATTAATCAGGGGACTCCTAAACTACTTAGAACAATGGGTTGAAATTTAGTTCAGTTGTTTTCAAATTATATATATGCACGGTGTTCGCAGAACGACAGTACTTCTGAAAACACTTTGAAACGTGTGAGTTCTCATGCTGGATTTACGGAGTGTCATAGAACTTCCATTCCTCTTCGTTCAGAACAAGGTGAGTATTTTCAGCATATGCATGGTGTTAGAAAACATACTCATTTACACTTTAAATGTATGTTATGTTTGTCAAACTCCTGAGCAGTGAATGGTGCAGGAGTCAGAAGATGAAAATTATGGTCTGCCATAGTTACTGTAACCTTGAATAAGTCGTAATTTTAGCATTCATTAGAATGTTTTATTAGAATATTTTTTACAAATTGTTTATTCTATAAAGATGGAAAGGAAGACTTTACAAATCTGCTGTTTTTAGCTTTTATAGATGTATCTGTACATCTGTATCTTCTGTTTTAATCTTTTTTTAAAAAAAAAAAAAACAGGGTTTCAGCATGTTGGCCAGGCTGGTCTTAAACTCCTAACCTCAGGTGATCCACCCGCCTCGGCCTCCCAAAATGTTGAGATTACAGGTGTGAGCCACCCCAGCTGTTTTAATCTTTATCATCATTTATTCAACGTATTTTTCCAGTTTAACTTTTAAAAATAATACATTTTTGGTTCAAATTTAAAATACAAACACTCTGAAAAGTTTCGCTCTCACTCCATCCCCACATGTAACCACTGTTTGTTTACCCTTTAGAGTTTCGTGCTTATACAATCACGTATGACAGTACAGTCTTTTCTACCTCTTATTTTTTACACAAAAGATTTAAGACAATACATATTGCCTTGTACCATTAATTTTTCTATATTGTGATGATGTTTCCATATCATGATTTTTCCATGAGTCAAAATTATATATGCACGTCATTGAAAAGTTGAATAATTATAAAGGTTCCTTAAGGAAAACAGTACTATATTGTCTACCTCACCATCACTTCTTTCATTTTCCTTTGGTATTCTGAATTCAGCAACACATATCATGACCAAATTGGATTTATTCCAGGAATGAAAGTTGTCTTAACATTCAAAAATACAATTATGATGGTGCATGATCACAGACTAAAGGAGAAAAATGATGAAATCATCTTAATAGCTGCAGAGAAAGTATTTGATTAACATTCAGTATGTATTCTTAATCTCAAAAAGCGCATCAAGAAAAAATTTATCACAAAACATTCTACTTCATAGTGAATTATTGAAAGCCCAAGATGGGGAGCAGGACAAGGATTCTGACTGTTTCTCTTTTACATTCTAGCCAGAGCAATAAGGCAAGTAAATGAAATGGTAGAAGGATTAGGAGGAAAGAAAAATAATTGTCAGTATTTAAGGTAACATAGATGTTATTTCTGAATTAGTATGTTTATATGGGTTGAACATCCCAAAATCTAAAATGCACCAAAATCTAAAACTTTTTGAGTACTGACTGAAAGGAAATGCTTCTTGGAGCATTTCAGATTTCAGATTTTCAGATGCTCACCTGGGTGAGTATAATGCAAATATTCCCAAAAAAAATTTTTTTTAAGACAGGGTTTTACCATGTTGGCCAGGCTGGCCTTGAACTCCTGACCTCAAGTGATCCGCCCGCCTCGGCCTCCCAAAGTGCTGGCCTTACAGGCTTGAGCCACCACGCCCAGTCCCAACATTTTTTAAAAAACAAAAATATGAAATATTTCTGATCCCGAGCATTTCTGAAAAGTGATACTCAACCTACCTCTATTGCAGCATCCTCATATTTCGGTTTTAGGCCATATCTGTTGACCTACTGCTAAAGAAGACAAGAATTGAACTCTCTTTTCTCACTCTGAATTCCCAGAACGAACACACACACACACCCCTTCACCCTTTTCCACCAAGTATAGTTATCATTTTGCCTACATCAGCACCCTAAATTATCTGGTATTTGACCAAATTTCTTCATGATATTCAGAATGTAATGTATTCTGTCAGTTTCATCATATTGAATACATTTTGCCCAGAGTCTTCTAATATATCTCAGTCTGGTCTTTTTGTCCAGACTGAGATATATTAGAATATAAAATTTGGAATATAAATTTTGTTCTAAGATTTTCCTTCTTCCATTATGAGGCTTTCCTTTATTGTACCGTAAAATTGTAAGCTTTCTCCAAGTTGATTTGTAACTTAATATCCTTTTTTTGGAAGTAGGCTTAATTCTAAAGTTCATTTCAGATAAACAAGGTATGAAAACAAAGGTATTATCATAAATTGGGGAAAAGGATTATTCATTGAAGCGTTTTTTTATAGGAAGAGATTGGAAACAGATCAAATGTCCATCAGTAGGAGTTTGTTTAAATACATTACTGTATATCCAATATGAAATAAAGATAGCATCAGAACATAATTGGGAAATCTCTGTTCTTCTGTAGAAAATCTCTAAGCTGGCTGGGTGAACGGGCTCACACCTGTAATCCCAACACTTTGGGAGGCCGAGGTGGGTGGATCACCTAAAGTCAGGAGTTTGAGACCAGCCTGACCAACGTGGAGAACCCTGTCTCTACTAAAAATACAAAATTAGCCAGGCATGGTGGCATATGTCTGTAATTCCATCTACTTGGGAGGCTGAGGCGGGAGAATCTCTTGAACTCAGGAGGCAGAGGCTGCAATGGGCTGAGATCGTACCACTGCACTCCAGCCTGGGCAACAAGAAGGAAACTCTGTCTCAAAAAAAAAAAAAAGAAAAGAAAAAGAAAAAAGAAAAAAATCTCAAAGCTTAAAGTTTAAAACAAAACAAAAAACAAGAGCCAGGTGTGGTAGTTTACTCTTGTAATCCCAGCACTTTGGGAGCCTGAGGTGGACGGATTACGAGGTCAGGAGTTAAAGAGCAGCCTGACCAACATGGTGAAACACTGTCTCTACTAAAAATAAAAATTAGCCAGGCATAGTGGTACACACCTGTAATCCCAGCTACTCAAGAGGCTGAGGCAGGTGAATCACTTGAACCCGGGAGGCAGAGGTTTCAGTGAGCCGAGATCATGCCCCTGCGCTCTAGCCTGGGCAACAGAGTGAGACTCCGTCTCAGAAAAAAAAAAAAACTAACAAAAACCTCAAGATACATATTTCCCTACCATTTATGTTAAATATTGGAGTGGATGGTGAGGATAATACACAAATACAACTATCCCAGGAAGAATATACAAGAAATGAATTACCTTTACTGCTCTCAGTCAGGGTGATTTGGGAACAGGAGAGAGAGAAATATTTTTTTACTTCATTTATTATTGCCTTTTCAAAATAAATTGAATAGTTTACTGAAAATAAATTGAATAATTTATGGTCGTCATATAACTCTTGTGTTCAACGTATTGAGGAGAGGTTGAGTTATCTTATGAAGGTTATACTATGCCTGGAAAGCTTTGTGTTTGGTTAGTTGGTATTCATAGAACTTCAGTTGTGTAACTTTATTTATATTTTTAAATTTTCTTTTAGCAGAAAAAATCAGTAGAAGGCCATCTACCGAAGACACTTGTGAAGTAGATTCCAAAACAGCTTTAATATCGGTTTGTAAATTTCAATTAAAGCAATATATATTATTAAATACATTAAAATTTTTTAGAGAAGAACTACAAAGTGGTGATATTTGGGACTATATGAAAACCTCAAAAAACTTTTCCTTAGAAAACTTTTTTAGTTTATAGAAAAAGTTATAGAAAAGTTTCTTCTTACAGTGAATAGTCAGGAATTTTAAAGAAAAATTTATGCAGCATTAAGGCAGGAGTCTTTTTTTTTTAATTGAAGCCAATTATATGAATTCATTTCCAGCTGAGATAATAATTGATTTTGCAAATTCCCTTTAAAAGCACACACTGACAAGACAAAAAGCTCAGGAGAAGGCAGAAAAATTACTCCTTTATAGTCAAATGTATAGAAGTCAGTGCTCATAATTTTGATCAAGAAAATATTGACTTAACATTCAAAATATATCTGTTCTGGCATAGAGAGATTGTGTTGTTAAAATCATGTTATTGAAAAAAGTTATTTCAGTGGGGAGAGAGGTTAGTTAACACAGATTCACGGTAACAAATCCTCCTTTTTTGAGGGACCCATCCTGACCCTGAGCTGCACAACTTTGCAACAAATTAAAGCCTTATTGAAGATGACCTCACAATGGCAATTTAGAAAACTCATGGGAGTCAACTTACATAAAGAGTATTAGATTTCTAACTTAAGATAGTAGAATTATTGGTTACAGATGATAAAATAAGTATGGTTGAAGTGATTATAGACATAAAAATGTATTAAACATAAAACACAAGAAAAGGAGATACTATTCAGAAAGACTCAAATTTGAAAAAAATTTGAAACAAAAAAAACTAAGTAGGGGCTGGGCACTGTGATTCATGCCTGTAACCTCAGCACTTTGGGAGGCCAATGGAAGTGGATCACTTGAGGTCGGGAGTTCAAGACCAGCCTGGCCAGCATGGCGAAACCCCATCTCTACTAAAATTCAAAAATTGTCCTGGTGTGGTGGCACATGCCTGTAATCCCAGCTACTCAGGAGGCTGAGGCAGCAGAATCACTTGAATCCAGGAGTTGGAGGTTGTAGTGAGTCAAGATTGCAGCACTGCACTCCAGACTGGGCTTCAGGCAAAACTCCATTTCAAAAAAAACCCTCTAAGTAGGGGTTAATTAACAGATTAGGCACATCTGAAGGAAGAATTACTCAACTGGGCCAAAATGCAGCACGACTATAATTAAATGGATTGAATAATAATAAATTGTCCAAAAGATGATTAAAGTAAAAAAAAAAAAGACAAACTACATAATAAAAGATGGAAAATATGTTAAAGAGACAGGGAAGATATCTAACTGGCTTTGAGAGAGTAGAGAAAATTTGAAGAGATTAGAAATGGTTTAGTATTTTCCAAAATGATAAACTATGTGAACATTCAAATTCAGGCAAAATGAGTCTCAAACTGGGAAAGTAAAAATAAACCCACACCTAGGAGGATCATTATAAAATTGCAGAATAAAAACCATATGCACATATGCACAACAAAGGCTGCAGTGAAATATGCCTAAATGTCATGAGCATTCACAGCTTACATGATTTTAATTTTTCTGTTTGTATTTGATGGTTATTTGACAAGGGTCACATATTATTTTTAGAATCACAGAAACAAATGTATATTTTAAGAGAATATAATTGTCCTCAAACAATATAAAAATTTATAAAGAATAGATTATGTTGTGGGAAATAACGGAATTCTTTTTTCTGCCTTCTTGAATAGCCTTATGGTAGTTATATTTATAGTAAATAAAGTTATAAATTATTGTTTTATTCAGTTTTATGAAATAAGAACTTTGTTAATTTTTAGCCTTTAATTCCTAAAATACAAGAAAAAAGTTAAAGTTATGCTTCTAAAGATTTGTATGTAAGGTTTTTTTTTTGTGTGTGTGTGTTTTTTTTACTGAAGGATTGGTTACAAGATAGACCATCAAACAGAGAAATGTAAGTAAGCTTTTTCTCACCATGAGCTTGAAAAGTATCATAATTATTGAATGTTGTCTTTTTTCCTGCTGTTTTCATCATCCCTTTAACATTTTTCTTGGTGATGATTATTTATTCTATCATCTCCTCTTTTCACATAGATGAGAATAGGTGAACAAATTTATTATGAGTTAATACATAATTTTAAAATTTATTATTTTCATATAATTGCAACTCTACTAAGGTCTTCCTAAAAATGATACAATTATTATTTTATTGCTTAGTCCTGTTTCTAACTTATTCCTGAATAAATTTGTTGGGAGATCTAGTTTGAGACTATTTTTGTACTTGCTTGCCTTCTCTATGCATCATTCTAATCAAACCTTGCATCTACTTTTGGAAAGCACTTTGATGATTAGAACAGTAGTACACAGTATACATTAGAAAGCCTGCGTACAGAAAGATCCACTAGAAAGCTGATGTGGTAATCCAAAATCAAAAGTGGAAACTAAAGGCAATCTGACAGGTAATTGTCCCCAGAAAGTGAAACTTTTTAGTACAGATTAGACATAAGTGTAAAGTGAATCTAAGATAATCTCTGTATTTCCATTCTAGGAATTAGTATAAAAATTCCAAAGGATTTTGAAAAAAAAAAAAAAAGTCTTGATTTGACACCCATCTGATACTGGCAGCATGGTAGAGTTATTCTCCCATATGGGTTACTTGAGCAGAGAGGCGAATTTGGGGAAAATTATTATTCTTCAGTGTTTTCCCCTTTCTGTGAATCAGAAATAAATTTGAGCCAGGCATGGTGGCTTGCACCTGTGATCCCAGCACTTTGGGAGGCCAATGTGGTGGATTGCTTGAGCCCAGGAGTTGGGGGCCAGCGTGAGCAACATAGTAAGACCCCCCCATCCCTACCAAAAAAAAAATTCTTTTTTGTTTTTTGTTTAAATTTGCTGGCACAGTGGTGCACTTGTGGTCCCAGCTACTCAGGAGGCTTGAGGCAGAAGGATTGTTTGAGCGCCGGAGTAGTGAGCCATGGTTGCACCACTTCACTCCAGCCTGGGCGACAGACAGCAAGACCTTGTCTCAAAAAATAAAATAATTGTTTTTTTTTTAAAATAAATCTGGCTATATAGAGAAGAAAATAAACCTGGGCCACAGGATAAGCAGCTGTTCAAACTAAGTATCCTGACCCTGGAATGGCATTTGGAAAACCTACCTATAGTCACACTTCTTCAAGGAATATTTTCTTTTATAACCATAGCCATAGATGTAAATACAGAATAGGTACTTCAAGTTGGTGTTAATTCTGATGTCTAACAAAAGAACATTGTCTTGCAGAATGCTGACCCCAAGAACTACCCATAAAGGTGGAGTTGATTGGCAACTCTTGGGTGCTGAGAAAAGAGTGATTGATTAGCAGCAGGCAAGGGGATGATACTAGGTTCAGAATAATTTGTATAAGAAAATGTTTCTATTAAGATGAAAATCAACAGGATACAAACAGGGTCAGGCAGAATGTAGGAGCTGGAAAGAGACAAGGTTATCTACTTCCAAGGTCCTTTCTGGGTGGGGTCCTTTCATTCCTGAGTAAGGCTACATAGTTATATAATGAAAGTGCTAAGCCTCTAACCCGTTTTCCTTTCTTCTCATTCCATTCTTCTTTTTGCTATACCTGTGTGTCTAACTGACCCTGGAATTTGGAAATAAAAGAACCTTCATTTGGTGCCAGTATATGTTGTTAGAAATAATTACAGTGAACATTGGGAAAAATATTTTTCAACATTAGAAACCAAGAGGCAAAATGACATCTACTTACTTTTCAATCAGTTCTTTGCACATCAATTCTATTGAAATATTTCTAGCATCCTGCAAAGTCATCTCATTGTATTGTTGCAATACTGGAATGAATCCCCACAAATACAGAAGTTATGAAATAGTTTATTAGAATAGAACCTTCAATTTGGCACCAAACTGCTAATAATATTTACACATAAATTAGAGATATTAAGTTATTAACAAGCAGATACATATGGATATATATATATATATCTTTTGATTGGAATTGGCTTAAGGGAAATGGCAAATAAACAGAATCAATATCATAATTTCCTTAATAATTTATTCTATAATGTTAATTTTATAAAATCAAAAAATTAAATGATAGCCAAAACTTAAATTGTAGCACAGCTTATACTATATTTTTTGGTGTTTCTAGGCCACCTGAAGAAGGAACATTAAATGGTGAGTCTGTGTGGTAGATTTAATGTGAAAAAATGAGAATCTTACTTGATCTGTTAGAGCATACACCATATTATTCTAGGTAAGACATTTTAGACTTCAAGCTAGACAAAGCCACGGTAGTGAAAAGCTCTGCCCTCTTATCGTTTCTCCTTACTATAGATGTTTCACAAACACATGACCCACCCTGTGAATGATGATCTCTTTACTGTCACACTTCTTCCCTGCCCACTTGGTCTCTGCTACACAGCCTGCTCCTTTTCTAATATTTTCTGTTTTAACAAATGAAACTTTTAGTCAGCCAAGTTATTCTTGACCACCTTGACTTTGTAGTTACAAAGTCCTATTGCATTTACTTCCTACGTGTCTCTAAAATCCATCCTCCACTATACATCCCACTGCTCCTTTCAGTTTAGACCATTACTTTTTCATCCTTTTAATGAAGTATGTAGTGCATACAGAACAGTGCAAAATTCACTGAATTCTTACAAAGTAAGTATAGGCATGTAATCAGCACCCAAAAACAATTTTGCTTATATCCCCATTCCTTTGTTTCCACTTCATCTTATAGCTTCTTACCCTAAGACAGTAGTTTCACCAATTGGGGGGGGATGTGAGTGTTTGCATGTGTATGCATATTGGCTATATAAATGAAATTGTACAGTATATACTGTTTGGTGCCTTCCTTCTTCCTCTTAGCATATTGTTATAAAATGCATCAATATTGCTGTGTGTAGTAGTAATTTGTGCATTCTTACTAATATATAGGATTTCCTTCTGTGAATGTATTGAATTTACTTATCTATTCTGCTATTTGGAGGTCATTTCAGTAGCTTCCGCTGTATGGCTATTATGTCTTGCTGCTATAAGCATTCTTGTTCATGTTATTACTCATGCATTTATTATTGGCATTATGCCTAGGAATGAAATTGCTGAGTCAGCGTTAGCATGTGTTTACATTTGGTAATTACTACTAAATAGGTTCTCAAAGTGGTTATGCCAGTTTGGGGTCCTTGCCTGTAGTTTTACTTCTCGAATATGTTCTATTCTGCAACCAAAATGATATCCACCCCTGGCCGAGATGGAGTCTTGCTCTATTGCCCAGGCTGGAGTACGGAGTACAGTGGTGCAATCTTGGCTCACTGTGCAACCTCCACCTCCCAGGTACAAGCAATTCTCCTGCCTCAGCCTCCCAAGTGGCTGAGATTACAGGCGCATATCACCATGCCTGGCTAATTTTTGTACTTTTGTAGAGACAGGGTTTCACCCTGTTGGCCAGGCTGATGTGGAACTCCTGACTTCATGATCCCCCTGCCTTGGCCTCCCAAAGTGCTGAGATTATAGGCAAGAACCATCATGCCCAGCCTGCTTTTTCTAAAAGACCTGATCTAGTCACTCCCCTACTTTACATTTTTGCCCATGGTTGTTTAATAAAATCCAGTGTTCTTCTTTAACGTGTCATATTAGACAATTCCCACCCCCACCACTCCACCCCCAGAAACATGATCTCTCTGCCACCCAGGCTGGAGTGCAGTGGTACAGTCTTTGCTTACTGCAGCCACAGTCTCCTAGGCCCAAGCAATCCCACCACCTCAGCCTCCTGAGTAGCTAGGACCACAGGTGGGCACCTCCTTGCCGGGCTAATTTTTAAACTTTTTTTGTTGATATGGGGCCTTGTCATGTTATCCAGGCTTGTCTTGAATTCCTGGCCCCAAAGCAGTCCTTCCACTGCAGCCTCCCAAAGTGTTGTGATTACAGGTGTGAGCCACTGTGCCTGACCTCCTAACAATTTGATATGCCCTGTTTCTGTAGCCTCACCTCCTACAGTTATGCCAGTATTCTTGCCCATTAATTTGTAGTCTTAGCTGCATATTCAGATCATTTGTAGAGAATCACTTATATGATAACACATACCTACAGAATTAGAATATTTTGCAGTGACATCTGGGTGGGTATATGTCCAAAAAGCTCTGTAGGTCGTTC
Source organism: Cebus imitator (assembly GCF_001604975.1). Taxonomy (NCBI): domain Eukaryota; kingdom Metazoa; phylum Chordata; class Mammalia; order Primates; family Cebidae; genus Cebus; species Cebus imitator. The sequence continues at coordinate 206,496 of NW_016107966.1, read as the reverse complement.
TGATATGTATATAATTAGTTCTGTTCATACTAAACTGTGTGCAGTTTCCCAAGTGTAGGATATACTTTAACGCTTCCATGACTTTGTAAGTGTTGCCCTCTACACACCAGTGCCTTGCAAAATACTCTGTTTTCCCCCTTCTCTTACTCTGAGACAGCCTTTGATGTCTTCTCAAGCAGAAGACATTAGGTACTTCTATATAGTCTTACAGTATGTGCATATGTGTATGTGTATATACATATTTTTAAAGTATATTTTTATACTTTGCAGTATTAAAACTGTTGACTAACTTCCTTTTCCTGCAAGCCAGTAGGTTTCTTTTTATTTGTGTTCTAGAAATCTAGCACATAGCAGATTTGACTTGTGTCCTTGTCTTATTGCCGCATTTAAAGGTCAAGTCCACAAAAAAAAAAAAATTTTTTTTAAAGATGGGGGAAGGGCTTTTGGTGGGTATGTTTCACATTCCAGAAGTTCATCTTCTCCTGGTAGATCTGCTAAAATGGCTACATGGCTACAGTCCCCACTCCCCAAATGTCAGAATCAAAAAGAGATTTTTCTTTTTGAGTGGGAGGTATGAAAAAAATGAGTTTAAGGCAGGAGTTAGAATAGTGTGAAACATAATTTTGCTCTTGTAGGTGTCTAAATGCACAGCTCTCACTAATCTGGCCTAATGAAATAGGGTAATATAGCACAGTGGACATATTTTTCTCCCTCATTTTTGCTGTTTTTGTGAGGAACAGTTACACGATGGAAATTTAAGATTATTTTATAAGAGTATCCGCGTTAACATTTTTACTGTACTAGTACTTTTTAAATGGTCTCATTTATTTATTTGCCATTATAGGTCTAACTTCTCCATTTAAGCCAGCTATGGATACAAATTACTATTACTCAGGTCAGTAATATTAAAAACAAAATTTAATAATATTTTGAACCTTTAGGGATTTCATTATTTCTCTCTCATTTTTATACAGCTGTGGAAAGAAATAACTTGATGAGGTTATCACAGAGCATTCCATTTACACCTGTGCCTCCAAGAGGTAAATCCAAAAGTTAAAGAAATAAAAGGGAAAATTAACCCTTTAGTTATTTGTAGCCATAATATAGAATGTGGGTGGCATCACATTAAGAAGTATCCATTTCAAATAAATTCTTAATCTGACTACTATAAGGGTGAGGGATGTTTGAATACAAGAAGAGAGACATCAGAAGTATTAAATTTCTCCATTATTGGCATATCCCGAAGCAACAATATATTCTAATTCTAAAAAGTTCTTGATCCACTATCTAGTAACATGTATGAATTGACATCACAGTGTCCATGAAAGAGATAGCTCTAACTTCTGTGCTCAGTTCAGAAGTGTTTATAATTTCAGCTGCTTTTTTAAAAGTCTTCTGTAAAATGCTCAGAATTTCAAAAATGCCTATTATTACACATGAATATAGAGGTATTTTCTTACCTGTGGCTATTAAATTTCTTTTATAAAACTACATACTGGTCCATTTTATCTTCTCTTCCTTAATGAAAGATACCTGCTAATTTTTATTTTACTTTGTCATTTTTAAAGAGTCATAATTTAATCTTAAGTTGTTCTCACTCATTTTGCAGGGGAGCCTGTCACAGTGTATCGTTTGGAAGAGAGTTCACCCAACATACTAAATAACAGCATGTCTTCTTGGTCACAACTTGGTCTCTGTGCCAAAATAGAGTTTTTAAGCAAAGAGGAGATGGGAGGAGGTTTACGAAGAGCTGTCAAAGTACAGTGTACCTGGTCAGAACATGATATCCTCAAATCAGGGCATCTTTATATTATCAAATCTTTTCTTCCAGAGGTGGTTAATACATGGTCAAGTATTTATAAAGAAGATACAGTTCTGCATCTCTGTCTGCGAGTAAGTGGTGGTGAATGTGTAATAGTGAAACATAATTTAAGCTTTATATTTTAACTTCTGAAATATCAATAAGCCAAATATAATCTTAGTTTAAAAATTAAACAAGGGTTCTCTCCCCTTTTGTAGGAAATTCAACAACAGAGAGCAGCACAAAAGCTTACATTTGCCTTTAATCAAATGAAACCCAAATCCATACCATATTCTCCAAGGTAAATCTTTAATTTTTGGGGGATCTTTTTTATTATATGGATAGCAGTCCATTTTGACCTTTGTTTTTGATGTTGAATGTTTAAATACCCATTTTGTAGATCAATTAGAATTTTATTAACTGCTAGTAATATTTATAACTGTTTTTTAAAAGGTTCCTTGAAGTTTTCCTGCTGTATTGCCATTCAGCAGGACAGTGGTTTGCCGTGGAAGAGTGTATGACTGGAGAATTTAGAAAATACAACAATAATAATGGAGATGAGATTATTCCAACTAATACTCTGGAAGAGATCATGCTAGCCTTTAGCCACTGGACTTATGAATATACAAGAGGGGAGTTACTGGTACTTGATTTACAAGGTAAATTTATTTGATATTGTTAAGGTGAAATTGTGCGGTAGGTTCTTACCTATTCATATGTTATACTATGTATAATCTGCTAATTTATAGATAGATAAAATCTTAGGCCAGTAGAAACTATAAAAAAAAAAAAAAGCAAGTTAGTCACAGTCATAGCATATAGCCATCAGGGCCTTGAGTAATAGAATCTGGCTGTCTCTGCCCTCCAACCGCCAGGTGGAGTCTCACTCTGTCGCCCAGGCTGGAGTGCAATGGGGCCATCTTGGTTCATTGCAACTTCCGTCTCCCGAATTCAAGCAATTCTCCTGCCTCAGCCTCCCAGGTAGTTGGGATCACCCACCACCACACCCAGATAGTTTTTGTATTTTTAGTAGAGACAGGTTTTTGCCATGTTGGTCAGGCTGGTCTCAAACTTCTGACCTCAAGGTCTGCCCACCTCAGCCTCCCAAAGTGCTGGGATTACCGGTGTGAGCTACCATGCCCCAACCTGGCTGTCTTAACTATTAAGATAATATAGATGCTTTGATAAGCAATAACTTGTAAAAATTCCCTGTTCTAAGATGTGCAGTCTATTATTTCAAAAGTGTAAAGACTTTCTTTAAAAATAGCAAATATCTCTAGTGTTCCTGGTGTTTATGTTACCTACTGTGAACTGAACTACCTAAAAATTTAGTGGATTTAAAATAATTGCCATTTTATTTTCTTATAGTTCTTTCATTCAGAAATTTTGATGGGACATAGTGGGAATGTCCCTTCTCTGCTGTCACCTCAGAAGGCTGGAATGACTGGAGACATTGAACAGCTTGACTGGAGTCAAGTGTCTGAGGTCTCTGTTCACTGTCAACTGAATTCCTCAATTCTCCAAGTGTTCCCTGTCTACATGGCTAGCTAGCTTGGGCTTTCTCACAGCATCGTAATTTCGGGTAGTTAGACTTCTTACATAGCAGCTGGCTTCTTCTACAGAGAAGGCAGAACTCTTTAGGCTAGGCCCAGGACTGGCTGAGATGCCTTTTGCCACACTTTACTGATGAAGGCAACTTATAAGGGTAGCCCAGATTCAAGGGGAGTCAAAGTAAATTCAGCACCTGAGGGGTAGAACAACATGCATCTGTAGAGGGAAAAATTGCTCATAGCCATCTTAGTAGATAGACCTTGTCATACATATGAAAGAAAAAAAGTGGTGGCTGCAAGAGGGCAGGTTTGCTTGGAGTAATGTCTGCTGAGCTTCACAGTTGGTCAAAGGAAAGTTAAATTGAGCATGTTGTCAGCTCTGCTTTTCATTATGGCTTCCATAATTTTTCTCCCTGAAGAGCAGACTTAATTTCAAATGTAAACACAGGCCAGATTTTAAATCACATGAGAACAATTGTTTAGAATGTTTATTACTCAATGACTCTTCAGTGTGAAGGTAGAAATAGGAAAGAGTCGTTGAAAAGCAAACAGGGTATTGATTCAGCTCAAGAATGAAAATCTGTGTAAAACAACTGTACTTTTTTCAGTAGTTCATGCTTTTATAAAAATGATTAAGGTGGTATATGTAATGAAAAACTCGTATGTCTATTATGAGTTAGGCCAGTACAGGTTTTTTTTTTTTTTTTTTTTGAGACAGAGTCTTACTCTTTTGTCCAGGCTGGAGTGCAATGGCATGATCTCCACTCACCACAACCACCGCCTTCTGATTTCAAGCAATTCTCCTGCCTCAGCCTCCAGAGTAGCTGGGATTTCAAGTGCACGCCACTACACCTGGCTAATTTTTTGTATTTTTAGTAAGTACGGGGTTTCACCATGTTGGCCAGGCTGGCCTTGAACCCGAGACCTTGTGATCCACCCACCTCGGCCTCCCATAGTAGTGGGATTACAGTCGTAAGCCATCGCGGTTGGCCAGCCAATACAATTAAGTTTAAAATTACAGGCTTACCTTAGAGATACTGCAGGCACAGTTCCAGACCACTGCAATAAAGCAAATGTTGTAATAAAGCACGTCACATGAGTTTTTTGGATTTGCAGTGCATATAAAAGTTATATTTGGCCAGGCGCTGTGACTCATGCCTGTAATCCCAGCACTTTGGGAGGCTGAGGCAGGTAGATCACCTGAAGTCAGGAGTTGGAGACCAGCCTGGCTAACATGGTGAAAACCTGTCTCTACTA
>NW_016107966.1:200708-201718 GCF_001604975.1 Cebus imitator | reverse complement strand
TCTTTAAAAAAAAAAAAAAAAAATGTTTATACTGTAGTCTAAAGTGTGTGATAGCATTGTATATGAAGAACACAATGCCTTAATTTAAAAATACCTTATTGTTAGAAAATGATAAGAATCATCTAAGCCTTCATCAAGCTGTAATCTTTTTGCTAGTGAAGTCTTGCCTCTGCGTTGATGACTGCTAACTGGTAGGTGCTGGTTTGGGATAACTGCAGCAATTTCTTTTTCTTTCTCTCTTTCTTTGTTTCCTTTTTTTTTTTTTAAATGGTGACAGGGTCTCTTTCTGTTTCCCAGGCTGGAGTGCAGTAGCTCAATCACAACTCACTGTAACCTCAAAACTCCTCAGGCTCAAGCTGTCCTCCTGCCTAAGCCTCTTGCATAGCTGGGACTACAGGCTCATGTCACTGCATGCAGCTAATTTTTAAAATTTTTTGTAGAGATGGGTGTCTCACTAGGTAGCCCAGGCTAGTCTTGAACTCCTGACCTCAAGCAGTTCCAAACATCACTGTGGCCAGGCAGTGGCTCATGCTGGGATTACACGCATGAACCACTGCCTGGCCACAGTGAAGATTGCCACATTTATTGATTCTTCCTTTCATGAATGATTTTTCTGTAGCACACACTGCCATTTGATAGCATTTTACCCACAGTGGAACTTCTTTCAAAATTGGAGTCAACCCTCTCAAACACTGCTGCTTTATCAACAAAGTTTATGTGATATTCTAAATTCCTTGTTGTCGTTTGAACAATTTTCACAGCATCTTCACCGAGTACATTCCATCTCAACTAATGTTTACTGAGCAGTTTTTACACAGGAGTATTTTAGATAATTACTACAAGTTAAACAGTAGTATGTAAAGATATGTAAAGAATAAAGTTTTCCTATCATTTTTATTTCTCTACTTCTGTGAAAACATATACACAATTGGAGACTTTTTTCGCTATTTTTTATTAGTTGGGGTTTTACCCCAACTGGGATCATGAGGTTTTTTTTTTTTTTTTTTTTT
>NW_016107966.1:197515-200577 GCF_001604975.1 Cebus imitator | reverse complement strand
TGATTACCATGCTGTGTAATAGACCACCAGAACCACTTTTTTTTTCTGTCTAACAATATATCAAGGACATTTTCTAGAGTTATTTCTTTAGTAGCTGTGTGATAGTCTATAGTGTAGCAGCTATAGCATGGTTTACACCTGTCTTGATAGACATTCACTCTATTTTTAGTTTTTTGCTTCCACAAACAGTGCTGCAGCAAACCATACTCCATTCACTGCTACTTTTATTTCCATTAAGTAAGTTCCTAAATTGGCTTAGAAAAGAGATGAGTACAATTTTAATTTTAATAACAGCTGCCAGATTACTTTCCCAAAAGCTTATCAGAAATCATACTCAGCGTTCTGTGGAAGTTCCTGCTTCTCATAGTCTTTCCAGTATTGAATGTTCTTAGTGTTTGCCATTCTGTTGGGTAGAAAATAATATCATGTTTTAATTCTGGGTTTTCCCTTTGTGAAATTGAACCATTTTATTAGATTTTGTTCTAATGGCTTAAATATTTGTGATTATCAAAGTATCTGTAGGTCTTAAGGGTATGTATATGTGTGTATATATATTTACATATACACGTGAATATAAGAGAATGCAAGGATTTAATCATACTTTTGGAGAGGGCTGGAGGTGAAGAAAGACTTTCACAATCTTACTCTTTATGTACATGAATGCATGAATGTTTTGCAAGGACATATGCTATGTGTTAATGTGTGTGTTTTTTTCTTTAGATCCCAAACACTTTTTTTTTTTTTCCTGAGACGGAGTATTGCTCTGTTGCCCAGGCTGGAGTGCAGTGGTGCGATCTCAGCTCACTGCAACCTCCGCCTCCTGGGTTCAAGCGATTCTCGTGTCTCAGCCTCCCAAGAAGCTGGGGCTACAGGCACCTGCCACACCTGGCTAACTTGTGTATTTTTAGTAGAAATGGGGTTTCATCATGTTGATCTGGCTGGTCTGGAATTCCTGACCTCAGGTGATAAAGCCGACTTTGGCCTCCCCAGTGCTGGGATTATAGGCGTGAGTCACCGAGCCTGGCCAATCCGAAAAACACTTTTGAAAGTGCTACGGATTATTCCTTCATGTACCAAATTGTTCTTTGCTAACTAAGGTGAAACAAGGGCAGATTGACCAGACCTTTTATAAGTAAGGTGGTATTTGCATCCTTGGCACTGTAGAATTGGGAACTTACATGCCTACCTACCGACTCTGACATTTAACTCTTGTTCACATTACAAGGGGCTGTGCCCCTCCCTGGTAGAATGCCAGGGTCATAAATTAAATTATGAAATATCAAGAGAGAAGAACTATACTCCTTTGAATAGTTCAATATTGTAATGATTGATGATACTTTAACATCTCTTAAGATGATATTTGTTATGCAAATGTCAGTATTTATATCAATTATATAAATTTTTTTTTATATACACACACAAAGGTGTTGGTGAAAATTTGACTGACCCGTCTGTGATAAAAGCAGAAGAAAAGAGGTAATAAGTTTTAACTATTTCATTAAGGCATAATTTCACATTTTACATTTGTACCTGCATAAACTGCCTTTTTTTGTAATTTTTTTTTTAAATTACCAATTCCACAGATCCTGTGATATGGTTTTTGGCCCAGCAAATCTAGGAGAAGATGCAATTAAAAACTTCAGAGCAAAACATCACTGTAATTCTTGCTGTAGAAAGCTTAAACTTCCAGGTAAAAAATACCTTAATCAGTATGGTATATAAATTGTTACAAAAGTTGGTTACTGCAATACCTCATAAGGACAGAGGTACAAAGGTTTAATATGATGGTCTCTAATTGTGCCAGCTTCAGGAGCTCCTTTGCAAATATACATCGTTTGTTATAAATGAATGTTTTTCTTTCATTGTTTGTACAGACATAAAGTTTATTCATTTAATATATTATATGTCAGCAGAATGCCAGGAATTGTGTTAGGTGTTAAAAGCAGAATATCAAACCAGACAGCTGTGGTCCCTGCCCTCATGGAGTTTAGTCTAATATTGAATATTGACTAGATTAGCAGGGAGTTACAGGACTGATAAATGCCAGAGAGAGGAAAACCAGAATAGAGTGCTGTAAAACATGTAGACAGGTCCCTTAACTCAAACATAGGTCAGGGAATGATCCTGAGAAACTAATGTATTTGCCTTTACTTGGAGAATGAATAAATTTTCAAGTAAGCCTTGCAGAAGAATTGAGAAAAGAGTATTTGATCAAGCAGGAACAGGAACGGTAAATGTATTGTCTCATGATAGTAACATCATCTTTCTGTGTGGAGAATTACAAGTTATTTAATTATAAATTCAAGCAAAAACCCGTGATTCTCTCTTTGTTGTGCATCAGGTTCCTTGTGGAACTTTAAAAAAAATTACTCTGAGCCAGGTGTGGTGACTTACACCTGTAATCCCAGCACTTTGGGAGGCTGAGGCAGGCGGATCACAAGGTCAAGAGATCGAGACCATCCTGACCAACATGGTGAAACCCCATCTCTACTAAAAATATAAAAAATTAGCTAGGCATGGTGCCATGCACCTGTAATCCCAGCTACTTGGGAGACTGAGGGAGGAGAATCACTTGAACCCAGGAGGTGGAGGTTGCAGTGAGCCAAGATTGCGCTACTGCACTCCATCCTGGCGACAGAGCAAGACTCCGTTTCAAAAAAAAAAAAGTTACTGTGCCAAGAGTAGTGACATGCCTGTAATCCCAGCTACTCAAGAAGCTGATACCAGAGGACAACTTGAGCCTCAGGAGTTGAGAGCTGTAGTGCATACTTCAACCTGGGCAACATAGTGAAACCCTGTCTCTTTAAAAATTAAATTTTTTTAAAATTACTGATGTCTAGGACTCACCCTTGAGCTGTTTTATTTATTTATTTTTATTTATTTTTGAGACAGCATCTCACTCTGTTGCTCAGGCTAGAGTTTAGTGGTGCAATCTCAGCTTACTGCAACCTCTACCTCCCAGGCTCAAGTGATCCTCTCACCTCAGCCTCCCAAGTAGTTGGGACCTCAGGCACATGCCACCACACCTGGCTAATTTATATATATATATTTTTTTTTTTTTT
>NW_016107966.1:187536-195775 GCF_001604975.1 Cebus imitator | reverse complement strand
AAAAAAAAAAAAAAAAAAAAAGTAAAATAAAGAAAAAAGCATATGTGTGTATGTTTATGCATGATTTAGTTTATAATGTTGATATTACTGCATTGTTTCCAGTTCTACAACTATTCCTATATGTCTATAACTTCTTTTTTCCTGTCCAATACCTATAAATATATTTTATATACTGATCATAGCAAATTTATCTGAAGACCTAATATCTTTCCCAAGCTCTGTTTCTGTGTTCAGCTACCTATATTTCTACTTGGATACTCTTATTTTTTATTTGATTTGATTTGATTTTTTGAGACAGGGTCTCACTCTATCACCCATGCTGGCATGCAGTGGCATGACCTTGGCTGACTGCAATCTCTGCCTCCTGGGGCTCAAACAATCTCCCACTTTAGCCTTCTGAGTACCTGGGACTACAGGCACACGCTACCATGCCTGGCTAATTATTATATTTTTTGTAGAGATGAGAGACTTCACCACGTTGGCCAGACTGCTTTTGAACTCCTGACCTCAAATGATTCTCCCACCTCAGCCTTTCAAAATGTTGGGATTACAGGCATGAGCTACTGCACCCTGCCTTCAAAGCACTTTTCACTGCTTATAATTCTATCATTTTTCTGTTTGCTTATTTTTTGTCACCCACTAGAATATAAGCTCATTGAGACCAGGGACCTTGTCTGGTTTGTTCTTTGCTACATTTGCATGCCTACATGAGTTCCTGACTCATGGGCAATATGTAATTATTTGTTGAATGAATGAATGACTTTATTTTTATGTGCTTAAATTTGGTGACTATAACAACCTGATGGAAAACAAGTCTGACATTTTTGGAGAAAAATTGAGTAGAAAATGTTCTAATTCAGCCGGGTGCAGTGGATCATGCCTGTAATCACAGCACTTTGGGAGGCTGAGGTGGGCGGATCACCTGAGGTCGGGAGTTGGAGACCAGCCTGACCAACATAGAGAAAAACCCCGTCTCTACTAAAAATGTAAAAAATTAGCTGGGCGTAGTGGTACATGCCTGTAATCCCAGCTACTCGGGAGGCTGAGGTAAGAGAATTGCTTGAACCCGGGAGGTAGAGGTTGCGGTGAGCCGAGATCATGCCATCGCACTCCAGCCTGTACAACAAGAGCAAAACTCCATCTCAAAAATAAAAAGAAAATGTTTCTAATTCTCCATTTCTAAGAAATACGAAATACTAACTTTTTTAAATTTTCTTTCTCTCTCTTTTTTTTAAATTGTTTTGGGTGCTCAATGTAGATCTGAAGAGGAATGATTATACGCCTGATAAGATTATATTTCCTCAGGATGAGCCTTCAGATTTGAGTCTTCAGCCTGGAAATTCCACCAAAGAATCAGAATCAACTAATTCTGTTCGTCTGATGTTATAATATTAATATTACTGAATCATTGGTTTTGTCTGCACCTCGCAGAAATGTTGCTGTGTCACTTTTCCCTCAGGAGGAAATTGTTTGGTAATATAGAAAGGTGTATGCAAGTTGAATTTGCTGACTCCAGCACAGTTAAAAGGTCAATATTCTTTTGACCTGATTAAACTCATCAGTCAGAAACTCCGTATAGGATAGAGCTGGCAGCTGAGAAATTTTAAAGGTAATTGATAATTAGTATTTATAACTTTCTAAAGGGCTCTTTATATAGCAGAGGATCTCATTTGACTTTGTTCTGATGAGGGTGATGCCCTCTTATGTGGTGCAATACCATTAACCAAAGGTAGATGTTCATGCAGATTTTATTGGCAGCTGGTTTATTGCCATTCAACTAGGAAAATGAAGAAATCACTCAGCCTTTTGGTTAAATGGCAGTCAAAATTTTTCTTAGTGTGTTTAATGTGTTTCAGTGATGATATCACTGGCTCCCAACTAGATGCTCGTTCGCCACAGGACGGGAAATGACTTGTTCTAATTCTAGGTTCACAGAGAAGAACTGAGCTGAAGACCATTTCAAGAGGGATGGTATTTATGAATCAGGGTTAGGCTCCATATTTAAAGACAGAGCCAGTTTTTTGTTAAATAGAACCCAAATGGTGTAAAAGTGATAGTTGGGTTTTTAACATTGTTTTATCAAGTCACTGTTAACTAGAAGAAAGCCATGGTAAACTGATATATAACCTAAATTATAAAAGGAGAAACCCAACTCACTCATCAAGGGAAGTACTTTTTCCCTATCTATATCCATAGCAACAACCCGGAACTTAGATACTTCTCCGGAGATTTTATTGATTGGCATATCAAATCAGAATGTAAACATGAACTCTTGCATGTATTTAAAATTGTGTTAGAACATTTAAACATGAATGCTGTTTGTGGTACCTAAGAAATTAATTCAGTTGGATTATCATTATGTGATACTGGCAGATTGCAATGCAACCTTATGCCAATAAAATGTAATTTAACAGCCCCAGATATTGTTGAATATTCAACGATAACAAGAAAAGCTTTTCATTGGACTAAAAATTTTATGCTTTAATTTTTTTTTCTTTTTCTATTTGTTTCCTTGGTACTAATTTTAATTTTTATTTGGAAGGGAGCAGTATAAAGCTTATTTGTATTCAGTAGTGTATCTCATAGATACAGACAAGGCAAGAGATGATAAGCTGTTTAAATAGTGTTTAATGTTGATTGGGGGTGGGGAGAAAGAAAAAGTGTATTACTTAAAGATATTATACTATATACATTTTGTATATCATTAAATCTTTAAAAGAAATGAAATAAATTTATTATGGTTTACAGATGTTTAGTGAGTTTAATCATTCTGAAAAATCTGACATTTTCAGGGTGTCAGTGTATCAGTTTTTTTAATGAACCATTTGTATAGCTATGCTTTTGATCTCCTATCCTGTACAATGTTTAATACTGATTTCTTACTGTCTTTTTAGAAATCTGTTTCTCGTTATGCCAAAAAAGGGCAATTTGGGCTATCTACTGATTTTTAATTTTATGTTAATTATTTTCGCAGGATGATAATAGTATCTAACATTTAGTGCCTACTATGTGCCAGGCATTACTTTTAAGTATTTTACTTATGTTAACCTATTTAATCCTTAACAACAATGTTATGAAATAGGCGTTATTATCCTGCTTTGCAGATTTGAAAATCAAGGTGCTAGAGAGGTAAAGTAACATTCCTAAGATTCTTATAATTATTTAATAATAATTAGCAATGGTAGGATTTGAACCCAAGCTGGCTGCCTTTCATCTATACTGTTTTTGTTTTGTTTTGTTTGTCTTGGCCTGGCATGGTGGTTCATGCCTGTAATCCCAGCACTTTGGGAGGCCATGGCCGGCGAATCACTTGGGCCCAGGAGTTTCAGACCAACCTGGACAACGTGGTACAATCCTATCTCTACTAAAAAATATAAAAATGAGGCCAGACGTGGTGGTTCACTCCTATAATCCCAGCACTTTGGGAGGCCAAGGCAGGCAGATCATCTGAGGTCATGAGTTCGAGACCAGCCTAGCCAACACAGTGAAACCCCATCTCTACTAAAAATATAAAAAATTAGGTGGGTTTGGTGGCAGATGCCTGTAATCCCAGCTACTGGGGAGGCTGAAGTAGGAGAAACACCTGAACCCTGGAGACGGAGGTTGCAGTGAGCCGAGATCACGCCATTACACTCCAGCCCGGGCAGCATTGTGAGGCTCTGTATCAAAAAAAATAATAAGTTGGCTGTGGTGGTGTGCACCTATAGTTCCAGCTACTTGGGAAACGGAAGTGGGAGGATTGCTTGCGCCTAGGAGGTTGAGGCATCAGTGAGCTGAGATGATGCCACTGCTCTCCAACCTGGGCAACAGAGCTGAGAACCTGTCTCAGGAAAAAAAAATATAGACAAAGTCTTGCTCTGTTGCCCAGGCTGGAGTATAGTTGCGTGATCATAGCTTACTTCAGCCTTAAACTCCTGGGCTGAATTCTTCTGCCACAGCCTCTTGATTAGCTGGGACCACAGGCGTGCACCACCACATCTAGCTAATTTTGTTTGTTTGTTTTTTTATTTACTTTGTTTTTTGAGTTGGAGTTTCGCTCTGTTGACCCGGCTGGAGAACAGTGGCATGATCTCAGCTCACTGCAGCCTCCTCCTCCCAGGTTCAAGCAGTTCTCCTGCTTCAGCCTCCTAAGTATCTGGGATTACAGTCACACGCCACTGTGCCAGGCTAATTTTTGCATTTTTTGTAGAGACAGGGTTTCACCATGTTCGCCAGGCTAGTCTCGAACTCCGGACCTCAAGTGATCTGCTCGCCTCCGCCTCCCAAAGTGCTTGGATTATAGGTGTGAGCCATTGCACCTGACCAACAATTGCTTGGTTTTAAAGTTTCTTGATATGTAGGTTTTTCTCTCTCATCTTTGCCCCCAGCTTATGTTTTAAAGAACCAACTTATTTGTCCTGAGAAGTTTACATTTGAGATTTCGCTGATTATTTGTTTCCTGCGTATGTCATAAACTAGTTGTTAAATCTAAAGTCTTGATCAGATTCAGTGTTGAATTTTCATAAGAATGCGTCATTGTTGGGGTTATATAATTCTGTTCGGAAACACCTGCCTGGTTGACTTTTTGATGGTCATGGCCTAGGTCTATTATTAATTAGGTCAGTGGAGCTCATGGTGGGCCACAAACCCCTGGGAGTCTCCCCAGGACAGTCTCAGGGGGTACATAACATGAGGTCAAAACTGTTATCATAATACTAAGGTATTATTTGCCCTTTTCACTCTATTGAGAGTTTTACTGATGGGATAAAAGCAGTGGTGGGTAAAACTGCCAGAACCTTAGCATGAATCAAATGAAAATTGGGATTTTTGGAAAACCATTAGCACTATAGCTTCCTAATACTTCCCTAATTAAATCAGTGTTGATATTAAAAATGATTTTGTTTTTGTTTTTGAGATGGAGTTTCCCTCTTGTTGCCCAGGCTGGAGTGCAGTGGCATGTTCTCCACTCACTGCAGCCTCTGCCTCCCAGTTGCAAGCAGTTCTCCTGCCTCAGCCTCCTGAGTAGCTGGGATTACCGGTATGAGCCACCACACCCAGCTAATATTTGTGCTTTTAGTATAAGAAATGGGATTTCACCATGTTGGCCAGGCTGGTCTCAAATTCCTGGGCTCAAGTGATACATCCACTTTGGCCTCCCAAAGTGTTGGGATTGCAGGCATGAGCCACCATGACCAGCCCCAATACCTGTTTAATAGAAGTTCTAGAATAAAAACACTAGAAGGAAAGAAATAATCCACTAAACAGCACATTTTGTGATTCTGTAAGTAAGGAAAAAGTTTATAGGGAATGGATTGACATCAGAATTCTCACATAGTAGGCCAGGCACGGTGGTTCATACCTGTAATTCGAGCACTTTGGGAGGCTTAGGTGGGAGGTTTGCTTTAAACCCAGGAGTTTGAGACCAGCCTGGGCAACGTAGTGAGACCTCATCTCTACCAAAAAAGAAAAAAAAAAAATTTAGCCAGGCATGGTGGCTCACACTTATAGTCCCAGCTACTTGGGAGGCTGAGACAGGAGAATGGCTTGAACCTAGGAGGTAGAGGTTGCAGTGAGCCGAGATTGCGTCACTGCATTCCAGCCTGGGCGACAGAGTGAGACCCTGCCTCAAAAATAAAACAAACCAACCAAACAAAAAATTCTTATCTACTGTATGTAAGAGGCAGTTGAATCCAATCATGTGACAGCATTCTTGGAAAGTCTATCCATGCTTTTTTGTGGAAACTGTTAAGGGTGTCTTCAAAGAAAAAGAATCTGAATAGAAAGACACAAGAAAAAAAAAGCACAGAAGTAATCAATGGTGTATAAAAGACACAAATTTAAATCCCTACTGACAAAATTTTTTTTGTTGTTATTTTAAATTAGAGATGAGGTCTCACTGTGTTTCCCAGGCTGGCCTTGAACTGACTTCAAGCAGTCCTGTCTTAGCCTCACAAAGTGCTAGGATTACCAGTAGGAGCCACTGCACCGGGACGCAAATGTTTTTTGAAAAATATAAACTAGGCCGAGCACGGTGGCTCACACCTGTAATCCTAGCACTTGGGGAGGCTGAGGCAGGTGGATCACCTGATGTCAGGAGTTCAAGACCAGCCCGGCTAACCTGATGAAACCCCGTCGCTACTAAAAGTAGAAAAATTAGCTGGGCTTGGTGGGAGGTGCCTATAAGCCCAGCCACTGGGGAGGCTGAGGCAGGAGTATCACTTGAACCCGGGAGGCAAAGGTTGCTGTGACCGAGATTGCGCCATTGTGCCCCAGCCTGGGCGACAGAGTGAGACTCCATCTCAAAAAAAAAGAAAATGTAAACTAGAATAAAAAATTTTTAAATATTGAAAGTGATTCAGGGGATGATAGTAAAAGCACACCAAAGGTTTCATTTTTATTTTGGAAAAATTATATTTTTGGCATTGAAAGGTAATTATAAATATGGGTAACCCTTGCTATCTTTACTTTCACTGTATGAGCTTAGGAATCATAGATTAACATTCATTTTCACACAAACTTGGCATCCAGAGTTTAGAAACCAAATAGGTTGGAATAATACAGTAAGTATTCTTTGATATTCAAACCTCGGACCCAAATAGATTAAGGTAACAGATTACTTTTATTTTTTTTAATATTTAAAGGAAACAGAGTATAAAAGCAATGACCCAAAAAGATTAAACAGGTTACATATATATGTGTGTGTGTGTGTGTGTGTGTGTGTGTGTGTATATATATATATATATAATTTTTTGTGTGTGTGACAGAGCTTCGCCCTATCACCACCATGACCGGCTAATTTAAAAAAATTTTTCTTGTATTTTTAGTAGAGACGGGGTTTCACCATGTTGGCCAGGTTGGTCTCAATCGCTTGAGCTCGATCTGCCCGCCTCAGCCTCCCAAAGTGCGGATTACAGGCGTGAGCCACTGCGCCCGACCCTACTTTTATATTTTTTTTAATATTTAAAGGAAACATGAATAGAATATAAAAACAATACACAACTCCCTGGCCATTAAAAGGAAATAAAGTTTGAGAGGAGTAGAGGCTTTTTAAAAAGTAATCCGCTAGGACCAGGCATGGTGGCTTACAAGGCAGTAGGATAATTTGAGCCTGGGAGTTTAAGAGGAGCTTAAGTGCATACGCGCGCGTGCACACACACTCACACACACACACACACACACACACACACACACACACGAAGACCAGGCCCCAGGTGCCTTCCATCTTTCATTCTTTAATAATTTAGTCTAAAATCCATTAGGTTTCAGACCAATCGTAGGTGTTCATGTTGAGAGGCAACAGTGACCTGGTGGGGTTGTCAGCAAAGCAGGATGAGGATAGTACTTGTGTGTTGTGTAAAGAGGGAAGTGGGGTTGATGTCAGCAATGACAGGAGATTAGTTATATGTAGAGGGGTTGATCAAATAAGGAAATATATTGAGGACAATGGGAGGTTCCTCTGTTGGAAATGGGGTTGTAAATATGTAAAAGGGAGGAAACTAGAATAAATCCTGAAATGTAGATTTGGAATTGGAACTACTGGCATGAATTAATGGTTCCCAAAATATCAAGATATATTCAGTATGGTAGTAATACAGAAAAAAAATGTGGAGAGATACACCTATGGATGTGGATGTATGTATGCATAGAGGACCTGGAAACAGCAACACTGTAGTAACGTGTATACCCAGCTCCTAGATTTTGGTTTCTGAATACTGTTCTTCACTAAAAGGAACCAGGGCTCGGAGAAACATCTGACTTCAGGATTGGGGGAGGAATGGTACTCTAGAAGATCTTGCTGTGCCAAAAAAGGAAGTGCTCAAAGAACAATGAGGACATGTCAAATAGAAATAGAAGACATCTTGAAGGGCTTCCTGCAGGCTACTCTTGAGAAAATGTGAACATGTAAAAAAAAAAAAAAAATCATGGCCCGGTGCAGCGTCTCACACGTGTAATCCCAGCACTTTAAGATGGCAAAGTTGGAGGATTGCTTGAGACCAAGAGCTCAAGACCAGCCTGGGCAACATAGTGAGACCCCTGTTTTTACAACAAAACAAAATAGCTGGGCGTAGGGGCCAGGTGCAGTAGCTCAGGCCTGTAATCCCAGCACTTTGGGTAGCCAAGCAGGTGGATCACCTGAGGTTGGGAGTTCAACACCAGCCTGACCAACATGGAGAAACCCCCATCTCTACTAGAAGTACAAAATTAGCCGGGTGTGGTGGCGCATGCCTGTAATCCTAGCTACTTGGGAGGCTGAGGCAGG
>NW_016107966.1:181083-187166 GCF_001604975.1 Cebus imitator | reverse complement strand
AAAAAAAAAAAAAAAAAAAATCATGAAAATATCAGATGTAATCCATTGAACAAAACAGGAATTTATGAGTCCATACTGATTAAAGTAAGTGGAGTCACAGCCAGGTGCAGTGATTCATGCCTGTAATCCCAACACTTCGGGAGGCCAAGGTGGGTGGATCACTGAGTTCAGGAGTTCGAGACTAGCATGGGCAAAATGGCAAAACGTCATCTCTACAAAAAAGTACAAACATTAGCCAGGCATTGATGGCTCGCTCCTATAGTCTCACCTACGCAGGAGACTGAAGCTGGAGAATTGCTTAAGCGTGGGAAGCAGAGGTTGCAGGGAGCTGAGATTGTGCTACTGCACTCCAGCTTGGGTGATAGTGAAATGCTGTTTCTAAAAAGAGAATAAGGCCTGTTGCGGTGACTCAGGCCTGTAATCCCAGCACTTTGGGAGACTGAGGTGGGCGGATCACAAGGTCAAGAGTTCAAGACCAGCCTGGCCAATATGGTGAAACCCTGTTTCTACTAAAAATACAAAAAAAATTAGCTGGGTGTGGTGGCGGGCATCTGTAGTCCCAACTACTCGAGAGGCTGAGGCAGTAGAATTGGTTGAACCTGGGGGGCAGAGGTTGCAGTCAGCCGAGATCACACCACTGTACTCCAGCCTGGGCGACAGTGAGACTGTCTCAATAAGAAAAATAAATAAATAAATGGAGAAACTTCCCTTTATAGTAGAGTACCAACGGATGACTGTAGTCAGAATAATGATATTAGAAACTCAGCATTTGACAATCACCATAGCGAAAATCTAGCCAAGAAACATCAATTGCTAAACTAGTTTATGAAAGTTTGATAAGAAACAGACCATTTACATAGTTTCAAAATGAAAAAAACCAAAATCCTGGGAAGTCCTTCCTGAAAAATGCTTCCTCATGATTAACTACATTGGAGAAACCTGGGAGACCCCACTTTATTCAAGTTGTCACAGTTCATATAACCAATGCTGGGACAAATCGAAATTGCCTAGCATTTGATACAGTGCAATAAGAACACAGCATCACTTCAGTGTTAGTGTTAATAAAAATGCATGCCAGGCGTGGTGGCTCATGCCTGTAATCACAGCACTTTGGGAGGCCGAGGAGGATGGATCACTTGAGGTCAAGAGTTCAAGACCAGCCTGTTCAACACAGTGAAACCCCATCTCTACTAAAAATACAAAAAATTAGCTGGACATGGTGGCGGGCACCTGTAATCCCTGCTTCTCAGGAGGCTAAGGCAGGAAAGTCACTTGAACCTGGGAGGCAGAAGTTTCAATTAGCCGAGATTGTACCATTGCACTCCAGCCTGGATGACAGAGCGAGACTGTCTCAAAANAAAAAAAAAAAAAAAGCATAAAAACAAAAAAAAAAATGCATAATGTGAATCTAATCATGAGGAAACATCAGACAAACCCAAATTAAGAGATATTCCTCACAATAATTGGTCAGTAATCTTCAAAAGTTCATGAAAATCAATTAAATACGTAGAACAATTTCAGGTTGAAGGAACCTAAAAGAGACATGACAACTAAATGCAAAGTGAGATCCCAGATAAACTATATCTGGTTTTTCTTTTTGAGTTTGTTTTGAGAGAGAGTTTTATTCTGTTGCCCAGGCTGGAGGGCAGTGGTGTGATCTTGACTCACTGCAATTTCCACTTCCCAGGTTCAAGGGATTCTCGTTCCTCAGCCTCCAGAATAGCTGGGAGTACAGGCCTGTGCCACCATGCCCAGCTATTCTTTTTGTATTTTTAGTAGAAACAGGGTTTCACCATGTTGGCCAGGCTGGTCTCGAACTCCTGGCCTCAAGAGATCTGCCTGCCTCGGCCTCCTAAAGTTCTAGGATTATAAGTGTTAGCCACCACTCCTGGCTTTTGGGTTTTTTTTTTTGTTTGTTTGTTGAGACAGAGTCTCTGTCACTCAGGCTGGAGTGCAGTGGCACAATCACAGCTCGCTGCAAACTTGACCTCCTGGGCTCAAGTGATCCTTCCACCTCAGCCTCCTGAGTAGCTGGAACTGCAGTCATACACCACCATGCTCAATTAATTTTTTTTTTTTTTTTTGTAAAGAGGGGTGGGGAATACGATTGGGGGAAAATGGGGGAGGGGGTGGTTGGTTCTCACTGTGTTGCCCAAACTGGTCTTGAACTCCTGGACCCAAGTGATCCTCCTACCTTGGCATCCCAAAGTGCTGGGATTACAGGCATGAGCCACCACACCTGGCCCCATGTCTGATTTTAAACTAAGTTTGGTAATTGGGTATATAGCACAGAACATTAACACATAAATCATCTAACTCATGAACATAGATACGAAACCCTTGAACAAAAAGATTAACAACAAAAACCCAACAATTCATGGAAATAATGACATCACAAAATAAGCATACCTGAGGAATAGCAGATTAGTTTAATATGTGACCATCATTGATAATGAACAAAAATAACAGAATAAGGAAGAAAATCTCATAGTTACTTCAATAAATACAGAGAAATCTGGTCACACTCACTATCCATTCATGATTACAACCCTCCAAAACTATGTCTGCAAACATCATAATGGTGAATTATCCAAAGCTTTCTCTCTAAGTTAAGGAATTAGCTATCCCCACTTCTGTTCACTATTCTACTATATTCACTTTTTCACTAATATTCACTATTTTTCACCATTTTACTGGCAATCCTAGCTAGTAAAGAAGTAAGAAGTAAGACTCAGAAAGAAAAAAATTAAACTGATTTTGTTGCAGATAACTTGAATGTTTATAGAAAATCCAAATAACCTATATAGTCTAAGAAATTAGACTTAAATCAGTCAAGTTAGGCTATAAGCAGTGGCTCACACCTATAATCCTAGCACTTTGGGAGGGCGAAGTGGGAGGATTACTTGAGTCCACGAGTTCGAGACCAGCCTGGGCAACGCAGCAAGGTCCTGTCTCTATTTAAATAAAAATTACAAAATTAAAGAGTAGGGTTAGAAAGGTTCCTGGATAGACTACCAACATACAATAAGCAATTGTATTTTTACCTACCAGCATCAAACATAAAATGAAACTTTTAAAAGACCCTGTTGATTAGGGGAAAGTGAAGGAGTTGGGAGAGACTCACTGATCAACAGAGCAAGTTTATAGGATTTAAACCTGTAGAACCACTACTGAGGTGACTTTGAAAGACACCTCTGTAAATACATCACAAATATTAAATACCTGCAAGAGAGGACACCTATACTTGCCTAGATTCCTTATCCTGGTGTCAAAGAATTAATATTCTTAATATCTTTGTGTAGCCTGAGAATATATGTGGGTTGTTTTTTGAGGGGGTCGGAGTCTTACTCTTGTCGCCCAGACTGGAGTGCAATTGCTCGATCTCGACTCACTGCAACCTCCACCTCCTGGATTCAAGCAATTCTTCTGCCTCAGCCTTCCAATGTGTGCCACTGCGCTGGGCTAATTTTTGTTTTTTTAGTAGAGATGGGTTTTCACCATGTTGGCCAGCCTAGTCTCGAACTCCTGACCTCGTGATCTGCCAGGCTCAGCCTCCCAAAGCGCTGGGATTACAGGTGTGAGCCACTGCACTCGGCCTTATATGTGGGTTTTTTTTTTTTAACCATTTGGACTTAAGTGGGGTGGCATACTATTGACTCTTCAACACCTTGCTTTTTTTTACTTATCAGTTATATATCTTGGAGATAAATCCATTTTAGCAAAAAATATATCTACTACATTCTTGCTTTTTAATTTTTTTTTTTTTTGAGATGGAGTTTTGCTCTTGTTGGCCAGGCTAAAGTGCAACGGCGCCATCTTGGCTCGCCGAAACTTCCACCTCCCAGTTTCAAGCGATTCTCCTGCCTCAGCCTCCCGAGTAGCTGGAATTACAGGCATGTGCCACCGTGCCCAACTAATTTTTGTATTTTTAGTAGAGACAGGGTTTTACCATGTTGACCAGACTGGTCTCAAACTCCTGACCTCATGATCCACCCGTCTTGACCTCCCAAAGTGCTGGGATTACAGGCATGAGCCACCGTGCCTGGCCTGCTTTTTAATTTTTTAAACTTGCAAAAGAGTTGCAAAGATAGTGCTCTTTAGTGGGCCTTCACTCAGATTCACCAACTGCTGGCATGTGGGTGCACTGGCTTTATAGTACTGTATGTGCTTTACCACTCCCCTTTCTTCCCATCTTCGTGTCCCTGTGTGCTTCCTAAACCGTTTGAAAACAGGTTGCATATATCATGCCCCTGCACCCTGAAAAACTTCACTGTGTATTTTCTAGGAACAAGGGCATCTCCTTGCATAAACACAGTACAATTTTCTCAAATTCAGAAGATTCAACTTTAATAGAAAAAGCTATCTGCATATTACCCGTATTCAAATTTCATATATTGTTCCCATAATGTTTTATGCCAATTTTTTTCTAATGTGAGATTCAGTCCAGATAGATGTAGCTCCTGAATAAAAATGAAAGCCCTCCCTCCCTAGGGTGAAAAACATTCCCTCAGGGCTCCTGGAAGTGGTGTAGTCACTGGGAAAGAGGAATGAGTGCCCAAAGCAGGCAGGGTTGCTGTAGTGTCCACTAACTCAGTGGAGGTAAATCTTTTGTGCACGTGTGTGTGTGTGTGTGTGTGTGTGTGTGTGTGTGTAATATGTACATACACAAGAGAAACTGAGTGATGGAGGAAGGGAGAGGTTATATGTACAGGTCATTCTCTGGAGCCTAATTTTTTTTTTTTTTTTGAGATGGAGTTCCCTCTCTGTCACCCAGGCTGGAGTGCAGTGGCACAGTCTTGGCTCACTGCAACCTCTGCCTCCTGGGTTCAAGCAATTCTCCCGCCTCAGCCTCCTGAATAGCTGGGATTACAGGCATCCACCACCATGCCCAACTAATTTTTGTATTTTTATTAGAGATGGGTTTCACCATGTTGGCCAGACTGGTCTCAAACTCCTGACCTTGTGATCCACCCGCATTGGCCTCCCAAAGTGCTGGGATTACAGGTGTGAACCACCATGCCCCGCTCTGGAGCCTAATCTTTTTTTTGTTTTTGTTTTGGAGTGGTCATTTCTTTTTTTAAAATAATTAATTAATTTTACTTTAGGTGCATATTGTATCTGGCATTTCTCCCCATGTTGTCCCTCCCCACCTTCCCCTCCCTCCCCACCCCCCGCTGTCTCTCCCCTACCTCCCCAACTGCCCCCAGTGTGTGATGCTCCTCTCCCTGAATCCACGTGTTCTCATTGTTCAACACCCACCTATGAATGAGAACATGAGGTGTTTGGCTTTCTGTTCTTGTGTCAGTCTGCTCAGAATGATGGTTTCCGGATTCATCCAAATCCCTACAAAGGACACAAACTCATTTTTATGGCTGCGTAGTATTGCATGGTGTATATGTACCATATTTTCTTTGTCCAGTCTATCATTGATGGGCATTTGGGTTGGCTCCAGGTCTTTGCTATTGTACATAGGGCTGCAATGAACATACGTGTGCATGTGTCTTTATAGTAAAATGATTTATAGTTCTTTGTGTATATACACAGTAATGGGATTGCTGGGTCAAATGGAATTTCTATTTCTAGATCCTTGAGGAGTCACCACACTGTCTTCCACAATGGTTGAACACCCACTAACTGTGTAAGAGTGTTCCTATTTCTCCACATCCTCTCCAGCGTCTGTTGTCTCCAGATTTTTTTAATGATCACCATTCTAACTGGCGTGAGATGGTATCTCAATGTGGTTTTGATTTGCATTTCTCTAATGACCAGTGATGGTGAGCATTTTTTCATGTTTGTTGGCCTCATATATGTCTTCTTTTGAAAAGCGTCTGTTCATATCCTTCACCCATTTTTGTATGGGGTTGTTGTTTTTTTTCTTGTATATCTATTTTAGTTCTTTGTAGATTCTGGATATTAGCTCTTTGTCAGATGGGTAGATTGCAAAAATTTTTTCCCATTCTGTTGATTGCCAATTCGCTCTAATCATGGTTTCTTTTGCTGTACAGAGCTCTGAATTTTAATTAGATCCCATTTGTCTATCTTGGCTTTTATTGCCAATGGTTTTGGTGTTTTAGTCATGAAGT
>NW_016107966.1:171633-178568 GCF_001604975.1 Cebus imitator | reverse complement strand
CTGTGATCCCCTGTAGAGGGAGAGGCGTTCTGATTTTGGGTATTCTCAGCCTTTTTAGGCTGTTTTCTTCCCTTCGTTATAAATTTATCCATCTGTGATCTTTATAATTACCGTCTTTATAATTGGGTTTCTGAGTGGATGTCCAACTTGTTGATTCCCAGCGCTAAAATCTGAGCAACCCACTGCGCCGGCCAAAACAGCGGCGTTATGATTGATGGTGTTTTTCTGACTGCACCAAGAACCGTCACTCCAAGGCAGCGGCAAAACCGACTTGCAGGCCACAAGAGTCATGCTGGCGACTCGTGGGGCTCCTCCGCTGGGAATCTCCTGGTGCATGAGCAACAAAAATTCATCTGAAATTGTGGCGTCCTCCCATTCTCTGCACTTTCACTGGGAGCTACAATCCTGAGCTGCTAGTGATCAGCTATCTTGGATCTCTCTCTACCATGCTGTTTTGATTACTGTAGGTAGTATTTGAAGGCCAGCAGTGTGATGCCTCCGGCTTTGTTCTTTTTGCTTAGGATTGTCTTGGCTATGTGGGCTCTCTTGTGATTCCATATGAAGTTTAAAGTGTTTTTTTCCAGTTCTGAAGAAGGTCATTGGTAGCTTGATGGGGATAGCGTTGAATCTATAGATTACTTTGGGCAGTATGTCCATTTCCACAATATTAATTCTTTCTAACCATGAGCATGGAATGTTTTTCCATCTGTTTGTGTCCTCTCTTATTTTGTTGAGTAGTGGTCTGTAGTTCTTCTTGAAGAGGTCATTTACATCCTTCGTTAGTTGTATTCCTAGGCATTTTATTCTCTTTGTAGACATTGTGAATGGCAGTTCGTTCTTGATTTGGCTTTCTGTTTGTCTGTTATTGGTATATAGAAATGCTTGTGATTTCTGCACATTGATTTTGTATCCTGAGACTTTGCTGAAGTTGCTTATCAGTTTGAGGAGATTTTGGGCTGAGACGATGGGGTCTTCTAAATATACAATCATGTCATCTGCAAATAGAGACAATTTGACTTCCTCCTTTCCTAATTGAATACCCTTTATTTCTTTTTCTTACCTGATTGCTCTGGCTAGAACTTCCAATACTGCATTGAATAGGAGTGGTGAGAGAGGGCGTCCTTGTCTAGTGCCTGATTTCAAAGGGAATGCTTCCAGCTTTTGCCCGTTCAGTATGATATTGGCTGTGGGTTTGTCATATATAGCTTTTATCATTTTATGATACATTCTGTCCATACCTAGTTTATTGAGAGTTTTTAGCATGAAGGCTGTTGAATTTTGTCAAAGGCCTTCTCTGCATCTATTGAGATAATTATGTGGTTTTTGTCTTTGGTTCCATTTATGTCATGGATTACATATTTCAGACAACCAAGTAACAGTGTCTCATAGCAACATGCTAGAATCTTGAAGGTGAATGGAAAGGAATATGATGTATGGAAAATCCAAGTTAGAGTGGTGCCTGATACAGGTGAAAATCAGCTTGCAGCTCTGGAAGAGGGAGCAGCATATCAATTGTTTAAAACAAAAAGCCAGCGTTAACAGACTCAGAGAAATGAAGTTGAAAGGAACAGATGCAGCTCCAGAATAGAAGTGAAAATTCAATGTAGTTTCCATTAAAATGACTTCCCAGTGGTCTCCCCCTGCAGATGACTTCAGTATCTACTATGTCCTGTGAGCTTTGACCTATTACAGCTTTCTAGATAAGCCCAGTGGTGGGGAAGAGTCATGCTCCGAGGAATCAGGGGACACATGCTGCATTCAGAAGGGTTCTCTCATCCCCCCAAAAGAAGGGAAGATTGTGCCTAATATCTTGGCAATAAATACAGGTCCTTCCTGAAAGGTGACAGTCTAGAACCTCCTGTGATACCAGTGAGTAAAAGTGAAAATGGCCGGGCTCGGTGGCTCACGCCTGTAATCCCAGCACTTGGGGAAGCCGGGGCGGATGGATCACGAGGTCAAGAGTGCGAGACCAGCCTGACCAATATGGTGAAAACCTGTCTCTACTAAAAATGCAAAAAAATTAGCCAGGCATGGTGGCATGCACCTGTAATCCCAGCTACTCAGGAGGCTGAGGCAGGGGAATTGCTTGAATCAGGAAGATGGAGGTTGCAGTGAGCCGAGATCACTCCACTGCACTCCAGCCTGGGTGACAGAAGAAAACTCCTTCTCAAAAAAAAAAAAAAAAAAGTGAAAATGACCATTTTTGTAACAGTGAACACTTTCAAACTGGCATAACTGTACTTAAAAGTATGTATGACGGAGGTCACTGTCTCACGGAGCCCCAACTTTAGATACAATATGTGGAAAGAAAAATTCAAGAGGACAAAGATACTGGGCTGCCTGGCACAATACAAAAAATTACAAAAGGAAGCTCTGTGCAGGGAAAGGAGGCCCCCTTCAGAACCCTCAGTGTTCTCTCTGTGCAGGCAGGTCTGACCGATTCACATGAACACTCTAATCCTGGAGCTTACTGAGAAGGACATCCTAGACCAGTAACTTAAAAAAAATTTTAAAGTTAGGTTCTCATGAGATCAAATTTAAAAAAAAGAAAGAAAAGTAAATTAAAAATAAAAAAGTTTTAAAGTTATCATTTATTGACTAATCTGTGCCAAATACCTTTCATGATACCTGCATAATCCTCACAGCCATCCTATAAGGCAGATGGCATTATTCCTTTCCTATAGATGAGGAACAGGTATAGAATCCCAGATCCTAATACTAGTAAATGGCATAGTTGGGATTTAAACTAAGATATATATAGATATATATATCTTATATATAGAGATAGATATATCATATATATATAGATATATCTTATATATATAGATAGATAGATCTTTATATATATATCTTAAAATATATATATATTTTAAGATGGGGTTTCACCATGATGGCTAGGCTGGTCTTGAACTCCTGACCTCAGGAGATCCACCCACCTCGGCCTCCCAAAGTGCTAGGATTACAGGCGTGAGCCACTGCGCCCAGCAAGATCTATATTTTTACAAAGTCTGTGCTCTTTCTCTCTCCTCTCCATGTATGTATGTATGTATGTGTTTATATGTAAATAGCTATATACATACATATATATGTATATATGTGTTCTTAAGACATGTATATGCATGCTCTTAATATGTGTATATATTATGCTTTCAATATATATACCATATATGCATATATACACAAATATACATCACATATATATAGACAATCTTACTATACATAAATCCAAATAGGTACATTGGGAGAGAGGGAGGGAGGTAAACAGGTAGGTAGATATTTCTTTTTTCTACATTACCACCACACACCCCATGACTAAATCACTTAAACCTGATATCTCATCTGTAAAATGGAATATAAAAATAATTGTTCCTACCTTACACAATTGTTGAAAGATTTAATGGGAAAATGCATGTTAAGTACTTAAATAGTGCCATGCTCATGACCTGATAGCTATTGTTTTATTAACTGTATTTAATTACTTGCCCAGCAAGTTGTCTGTTGTCTTGCTTTGGTTTTAGAAAGAACTTTTTATCTGTCTTTTTTGGCTTCAGACACTTGTTCAGGGTTCTGGTCTGAGTAATGTAATTTTATTTTTAATTTAATTTAATTTATTTAATAGAGACAAGTTCTCACTATGTGACCCTGGCTGGTCTCAAACTCCTGGCCTCAAGCAATCCTCCCACCTCGGCCTCCCAAAGGGCTGGGATTACAGGTGCGAGCCACCATGCTCTGCCATAATGCATTTTTAGACTCCAAGTACCAATAATTCTGTCCTTGGTAGGAAATGTGTTTGGAGGAAGTCTTATTAAGAACTCTTCTTTATTTCATAATGGTAGGAGAGGCTTATTGTCATTTGTACATACTTTGTTCTCTCAAAACCCTTTCTTTCCATGTGGCACCAACACAGCGCAGAGTGCACAGATTACTATGATACCCTTCCAGTTAAGGAGGCTGATGGGAACCAGCCCCATTTTCAGGGAGTCACTGGCCTGAGGAACTTGGGCAACACATGCTACATGAATGCCATCTTACAGTGTCTCTGAAGCATCTCACCACTGGTGGAATACTTCCTCTCTGGAAAGTACATCACTGCTCTTCAAAAGTAAGACCATCTGCATTCCCTGCAGCCCAGCCCTAAACCCACTTACAGGTGAGGTTAGAGAAGGAACTCTGGAATCCCCAGTAAGGGCTAAACAGGTCAGTAGAGGTTGTATCTTCCCAGGTAACATGCTAGGGTAAGTAAAAGTGTGAAGGGCAACCAAGAAATGAATGCAGCTCCCTTTTTTTTTTTTTTTTGAAACAGGGTCTCATTCTGTTGCCCAGGCTGGAGTGCAGTGGCGCAATCTCAGATTCCTGCAACATCTGCTGCTCGGGTTCAAGCCACTCTCCTGCCTCAGCCTCCTGAGTAGCTGGGATTACAGGCACATGCCACCATGCCCCGCTAACTTTTTTTTTGTATTTTAGTAGAGACGAGGTTTCACCATGTTGGCCAGGCTGCTCTCGAACTCCTGATCTCAGGTGATCCCCGCCCCCATCCCGACCTCAGCATCCCAAAGTGCTGGGATTACAGGTGTTAGCCACTGAGTCTGGTCCTCCTTTTTTTTTTTTTTTTTTTTTTGAGATGAAGTCCCTCTCTGTCATGCAGGCTGGAGTGCAATGGCAATTTTGGCTCACTGCAACCTCTGACTCCTGGATTTAAGCAATTCTCTTGATCAGCCTCCTGAGTAGCTGGGATTGCAGGTGACTGCCACAACACCCGGCTAATTTTTTACATATTTTTAGTAGAGATGGGGTTTCTCCATGTTGGCCGGGCTGGTCTTGAACTCTTGACCTCAGGCGATCCTCCTGCCTCAGCCTCCCAAAGTGCTGGGATCACAGGTGTTAGCCACCTCACCTGGCCCTTTTTTTTCTTTTAAACAGAGTCTTGTTCTGTCACCCAGGCTGGAGTGAAGTAGTGGTATTGACACAGCTCACTGCAACCTCGACCTTCTGGGAGCTCAAGCAATCCTCCTGCACTGGCCTCCCCAAGTGCTGGGGTTACAGGTGTGAGACACCACACTTTTCATTTTGGTACTAACTTCCCAGGCCTGGGTGATTAGGTGCCTTCTTTTCATTAAATCGGCCAGAAGCATATCCCTTTCTTCTTCCAAGCGATTGCAGTGAGGTTGCCATGGCTTTTGCCTACCTGATGACAGACATGTGGCTTGGAGACTCAGACTGTGTCTCAACAGAAATATTCCGATCAGCTCTTGGCAACCTCTACCCAAAATTTACGAAAAAGACACAACAAGACGGTCAGGAATTCTTGATTTATGTCCTAAATGAACTTCATGAAGCTCTAAAAAAGGTGAGTAGAATTAATGACCTTAAAATAAGATAGTACTGCACCTTTATCAGCAACTTCCATTTTTCATTCTTTTACTTGTTCAGTTAATATTGTCTACTTTATGCCAAGCATTGTGCTAGATGTCCCATGGAGAACATTCAAGTTAGTGTTTGAATGTGTGCCTGTAGTTACCAAACTTACTTGTCATAGAACCACTAGGGAAGATTTTACAACACAGATTCTGAGGCACATACTCCAAGGGTAATGAATTAGAATGTCTTTTGGGAAAGCTTACTTGGCATTTCCAGTGGTCAGTCAGGTGTGGGAAACACTAATCTACTTTTCTTTGTAAAGAAAGGCTGCATGGACTAGTTTTTGTTTTGTTTTGTTTTGTTTTGTTGTTTTTTGAGATGGTGTCTCATTCCATGGCCCAGGCTGGAGTACAGTGGCATGATATCGGCTCACTGCAACCTCTGCCCCTGGGTTCAAGCAGTTCTGCCTCAGCCTGAAAGGCAGAACTGAGAGACAAAGTGAGCTGAGATAATAGGCTACTGCCACCATGCCTGGCTAATTTTTGTATTTTTAGTAGAGATGGGGTTTCACCGTGTTGGTCAGACTGGTGTTGAACTCCTGACCTCGTGATCTGCCCACCTCGGCCTCCCAAAGTGCTGGGATACAGGCATGAGCCACCGTACCCGGACTGGACTAGTTTTTAAAAGTGCAAAATATATTCCTCATGAGAAATAACATGGATTTGTAGGTCCCAAGAAAATTTAAGCTAAATAATATATAGAATAACGTTCTTAGCTTAAATTTTCTTAGGACTTACAAATCCATGAAAATATTAAGCTTGATATTAGATTAAGCAACAGAGCTATGCCCTGCAAAGTTTCATCCTCAAACCAAACATGCCTAACCCGAGTTCATCACTGAATTAGTATATACACTTCATTAAACATGAAATCATCAGTTACTCTAGAGGTTTTGCCTTTATTTACAAAACTCACTGCAGTTAGCCTTGGTCTGAGACCCACATTCTCTGAAATGTGTCCTTGACTTTACGCAATGTTCTTCTGCTAATGTTACCTCATTGCACCTCTAATGTCCAGGTAATGGTTAGCATAAAGATTGCAAACTATAGCTATTAATTGTTCTCATTTGCAGGCTTCAGTTCTGTTTTTGGTTTTGAGTAATAAAAAGATATTATGAAAAGGTATTCATGGGCCATGCGAAGTGGCTCATGCCTGTAATCCCAGCACTCTGGGGGCTGAGGCGGGTGGATCACAAGGTCAGTAGTTCATGACCAGCCTGGGCAACATAGTGAAACCCTGTCTCTACTAAAAATACAAAAAAGAAAAATATTAGCCAGGAGCGGTGGCAGGTGCCTAGACTCCCAGCTACTTGGGAGGCTGAGGCAGGAGAATACGTTGAACCCAGGAGGCGGAGGTTGCGGTGAGCCAAGATCTGTGGAGCTAATGCATCTTGAAAATATATCTTCTAGGCTGGGCGCGGTGGCTCAAGCCTGTAATCCCAGCACTTTGGGAGGCCGAGGCGGGTGGATCACGAGGTCAAGAGATCGAGACCATCCTGGTCAACATGGTGAAACCCC
>NW_016107966.1:166764-171447 GCF_001604975.1 Cebus imitator | reverse complement strand
AAAAAAAAAAAAAAAGAGAAAATATATCTTCTACTGAGGTTCTTAAATCACTGAAAATTCAGGGTGTGCCCCAGAAATGCTGTTGCTGAGTATGAACTAGATCCAAACCAGGCCACAAGTTTAGTTCAGTCAGGCTGCCTTAGGAATTTAAGATTTGCTGTCTTATCTTTTATCTTTTTTTAAAAAAAAATTAACCCTGTAGAGACTGGATTTCGCCATGTTACCAAATCTGATCTCAAACTCCTAGTCTCAAATGATCCTCCTGCCTCAGCCTCCCAAAGCACCAGGATTACAGGTGTGAGCCACCATGCCTGGCCAAGATTTACTCTTTTAAAAAAGTTATTTCTAGAAGTTAAAGGATAAAAGGCTACAGAATGTAACCTGAAGGGACTGGAGAGAGGAAAGATTGGATTTCTTAATATTTTACCTTTAGATGTGCTTGAGTGATGTAACACGAATTTAGCTTGCTTACCCCCTTCCCAGGAAAAACTAGCTCCCAAGGCTGGTAGCTTATGGGGTCATGAATGTATGTTTTACCAGAGTTAGGCTGTCATCATTCCTCTGTTTCACCTAAAGGGAAAATATCTGAATTATCAGAAATCACACATGATATGTATATATATATATATATATATATATATATATATATATATACTTTCAAGAATATCTTACTCTATTGTCTGAATCTAAAACTTAAGTGGTTTCTGGTAGCAATGTATTATTCTGATAGAAAAAAAAATCAATCATTTTATTGAAAACTTTTTTTTTTGAAACATAGTCTCGCTCTGCCACCCAGGCTGGAGTGTAATAGCGCCAACACAGTTCACTGCAGCCTCGAACCCTGGGTTCAACTTATCCTCCAACCTCAGCCTCCCGAGTAGCTGGCACCACAGACATGTGCCACAATACCTGGCTAATGTTTTGGTTTTTATTTTAGAGATGGAGTCTCACCATGTTGCCACAACCTTTTTAAAATAACCAATAATTGATTTGGGTGAAATTTGCTCCTTGATTCAGTACCACTATCCCTGGAGGAGTTCATATGAGAAAGGATCTACTCAGAGATGCTGCAGGAAGTCAATTACCACTGAGACATCCATCGTCACCCGGCTGTTTGAAGGGCAGCTCAGTTACCGCATCATATGTTTAAAGAGTGAGAAATGCACCTACAAGAACGAAGTTTTCACTCTCCTGTCACTCCCCATTCCATCCGAATGTGAATGCTCCCTTCAGGTAGGAATTCGGGATCCCTGGACACTTTGTCTTGCTATGCTCTCAGCCCTGGGTTTTCTCAGGGCTGTTTACTATATTTGTTTAGTATGAGAGATGGCTTTATAACTTTAATTTTAAAAGAAATAGGCTGGACGTGATGGCTCATGCCTGTAATCCCAGCACTTTTGGAGGCCAAGGCAGGCAGATCACCTGAGGTCAGGAGTTCGAGACCACCCTGGCCAACACGGTGAAACCCTGTCTCTACTAAAAATACAAAAATTAGTTGGGCATGGTGGCAGGTACCTGTAATCCCAGCTACTTGGGAGAGTGAGGCACAAGAATCGCTTGAACCCGGGAGGCAGAGGTTGTAGTGAGCCAAGATCGTACCATTGCTCTTCAGCCTGGGTGACAGAGTGAGTCTCTGTCCTAAATAAATAAATAAATGAAATAAAGAGGAAGTCCATGATGATGGTATTTTTTTTTAGGGATGTACTGGCCAAAAGTTACTATGAATTCAATTATATTTTTAAACGCACTCAACAAAATATCTGATTATAAAACTGGAAATATAGTGGGATTTATTCAGTCTATTGAAATAGCTTTGTGCATATAAGAAATTTACGATTTTTTCCAAAAAGTTTATGACCCTCCCTCACCCCAGAGGGGTCTGTAAGGCCCAGACTGGGAACTAGCTATAAAACATTCTAGACTCAGGCCAGGCGCAGTGGCTCATGTTCGCAATCCCAGCACTTTGGGAGGCCAAGGCAGGTGGATCACAAGGTCAAGAGATCAAGACCATCCTGGCCAACATGGCAAAACCCCGTCTCTACTAAAAATACAAAAAGTAGCTGAGCATGGTGGCACGTGCCTGTAGTCCCAGCTACTCGGGAGGCTGAGGCAGGAGAATTGCTTGAACCCAGGAGGGGGAGGTTGCAGTAAGCTGAGATTGCATATTGCACTCCAGCCTGGCAACAGAGCAAGACTCCATTAAAAAAAAAAAAAAATTCTAGACTCTTAGTCTTGAGCTCTTATATTTTGGACTAAAGCTGTGAAATGTTTTGGAAAGAGAGAATGGAATCTAGTGCCTTGGTTTACCTCTCGAATTTTCTTCACCGTAATGCCAAAAGTTCATCTGTAAGTGGGGATGTGGGCATGGGGTGGGTGGCAGTAGAAGGCAGGCAGCAATAAGGAGTAAACAAGGGGCAGACACCAAAAAAGTTTTCTTGCAGAATTATACAAATGTGTATTTTTTCTTCCTAAATTATAATAGCACATCTATTGCTGAAAGTTTCACTTACCAGAATTGGAGAATAGAATCCTATTACTTATTCAGCACTGGGCTTTATTTCTCAGCTCAAACTGCTAAAGATTGCTGGAAAGGGCCGGGCGCGGTGGCTCAAGCCTGTAATCCCAGCACTTTGGGAGGCCGAGGCGGGTGGATCACGAGGTCAAGAGATCAAGACCATCCTGGTCAACATGGTGAAACCCCGTCTCTACTAAAAATACAAAAAATTAGCTGGGCATGGTGGTGCGTGCCTGTAATCCCAGCTACTCAGGAGGCTGAGGCAGGAGAATTGCCTGAACCCAGGAGACGGAGGTTGCGGTGAGCCGAGATTGCGCCATTGCACTCCAGCCTGGGTAACAAGAGCAAAACTCTGTCTCAAAAAAAAAAAAAAAGATTGCTGGAAAGAAATTCCACATACTCTTAAGTAAAGTGCTAATGGGTCCGCTGCAAACAAAATCTGTGCTCATCTTCTTCTTCCAGTTAATCGTTTGCAGAACCAAACACCTAGCCACATTGAGGATATCTCCTGTGTATATCGGATCTAATTTATCTCTGTTCTGCTGTCTTTATTATAGGCCACCCCCAAACCC
Source organism: Cebus imitator (assembly GCF_001604975.1). NCBI lineage: Eukaryota > Metazoa > Chordata > Mammalia > Primates > Cebidae > Cebus > Cebus imitator. The sequence continues at coordinate 168,360 of NW_016107966.1, read as the reverse complement.
TGAGAGTCATTTTTGTCACCAGATCACTTTAGCAATGATATGAATGTCATAAAACAGCTGCCTGATTTCACTGGTGAAAATTGCAAAGTCAGTAGTATTCTGAAAAAAACAGAAAAGTTAAAAATGCTGATTTATAGGCTGGGCATGGTGGCTCACACCTGTAATCCTAGCACTTTGGGAGGCTGAGGCGGGCAGAATCACTGGAGGCCAGGAGTTTGAGGCCAGCCTAGCCCCATCTCTACTAAAAATATAAAAATGAGCTGGGTGTGGTGGTGCTCGCCTGTAGTCCCAACTTCTCAGGAGGCTGAGGCAGGAGAATCGCTTGAACTGGTAGGTGGAGGTTGCAGTGAGCCAAGATTGTGCCACTGCACTCCAGCCTGGGTGACAGAGCGAGACTCCATCTCAAAAAAAAAAAAAAAATGCTGATGTATAGATTATAAGTGAGGTAGGCACTCAACTGCATTTCAGTAACGAGAAAGAAACACTTCCTAGGTGGACTTATGGGTAACCAGCTCCAGCTAGTGAGACTGTTATCTTCTGGACTTGTTGACTTTGAGAAAAGCACTGAGGATTACATTTCCACAGCACTTGCAAAATTCCAATAGAAACAGAGAGTGCAGGCTGTTGTTGATCCAATTTGGTCACCAAATCCTTTTTTTCCGTAACAGGACTATCTCCAATGTTTTTTCAACAAGACACACTAACCTGAAACAACCAAATTCACTGCTCCTTTTGTGAAACCAAGCAAGAAACCGCTATGAGGGCCAGTATTTCCAAAGCACCAAAAATAATTGTTTTTCACCTAAAAAGGTATGGATTTTTTTAGCTTTGTACAGTGGCAGTATCATAGCCAATGAGGTTTATCCGAAGCGCAATTATTGCTAATTGAAAACTTTTCCTAATACCCCGCCGTGATGACTTGCGCAATACAGTCGGCACTGGCAATTTTTGACAGTCTCTACAGAGACTGATAATAAAAAAAATAAAAATAAAAAATAAAGGTATGGATTTTTACATTTTGTGGGCACATATTTTTGAACAGCCTTATAGAAACATAATTCACATGCCAATAATTCACCCATTTAGAGTGTACAATTCAATAATACTTGGTATATTACATTATTATTTAAAATATGATAAAATATATACAGTATAACAAAAAGTTTGCCATTTTAGCAATTCTAAGCTACAATTCATTGGCATTATTTATTTACAATGTTGTGCAACAATCATCACCATTTCCAAAACTTCTTCATCACCCAAACAGAAACTCTGTAACCTTTAGTAACACACATTCCTGCTCTCCCGGCTGCTGGTAAGATACTTCGGTAAAGGTCTGTTAAGGTTTTGGCCTATTTTAAAAATTGGGTTGTAGATTTTCTAATTGTTGAGTTTTATAAGATTTCTTGTACATTTTCTGTTCTTTCTTTCTTTTCTTTTTTTTGTTTTAAACAGAGTCTCGCTTTATTGCCGAGGCTGGAGTGCAGTGGTGCAATCTCGGCTCTTGCAGCCTCTGCTTCCCTGGTTTGAGCCATACTCTTGCCTCAGCCTCCTGAGTAGCTGGGACTACAGGCACCCGCCACTACACCCAGTTAA
>NW_016107966.1:156080-166554 GCF_001604975.1 Cebus imitator | reverse complement strand
TTTTTTTTTTTTTTTTTTTCTGTTCATGCTGGTTTTTTATTCTCTCAACAGTGTTTTGTACAACAGGAAATTTTGTCTTTAATGAAGTTAAGCTTATCAATTCTTTTGTAAAGTAGGCCTTTGGTGTTGCATCTAAAAAGTCATGGCCAAACATAAGATCATCTAGATTTTCTCCAGTGTTATCTTCCAGGAATTTTGCAGTTTTTTGTTCTACATTTTGGTCTGTGATCTATTTTGAGTTAATTTTTGTGAAGGGTGTAAGGTTTGCCCATGTGTGGATTTTTTTTTCACATAGATATCCAGATGTCCCAACACCATTTGTTGAAAAAGGTTATCTTTTCTCCATTGTATATTACCTTTGCTCCCTTGTCAAAGATCAGCTGATTATATCTATGTGAGTCTATTTCTGAGCTCTCGAGTCTATAACATTATTTTTCTATTTTGTTTTCACCAATATCACACTGTCTTGACTATTCTGGTTGTAAAATAAGTTCTGAAGTTTGGTAACGTCAGTCCGATTGTGTTTTCCTTCAGTATAGTTTTGGCTACTCTGAATCTTTTACCTCACCACATAAACTTTAGAATCATTCTGTCAATATCCACAAAATAAGTTACTGGGATTTTGACTGGGGTTGCATTGTATTTACAGATCAAGTTGGGAAGAACTAACAACTGGACAATATGGAAGCTTCTTATCCATGAATATAGACTGTATCTCTCTGTTTAGATTGTTCTTGGATTGCTTTCATGAGAATTTTCTAGTTTTACTGCTATAGGTCTTGTACATAGTTTGTTAATTTTATAACTATCTCATTTTTGAGGGTGCTAATGTGAAGGGTATTGTGTTTTTTAAAATTAATTTTAATTTTTTTTTTTTTGAGATGGTGTCTTGCTCTGTTGCCCAGGCTGGAGTGCAGTGGCACAATCTCAGCTCACTGCAACCTCTGCCTCCCAGGTTCAAGCAATTCTCCTGCCTCAGCCTCCTGAGTAGCTGGGAGTACAGGCATGCACCACCACACCCAATTAATTTTTGTATTTTTAGTAGAGACGGGGTTTCATCATGTTGGCCAGGCTGATCTTAAACTCCTGACCTCAGATGATCCGCCCGCCTCAGCCTCCCTAAGTGCTGGCATTACAGGCATGAGCCACTGTGCCCAGCCATGTTTTTAATTTCAAATTCCATTTGTTTAAAGCTGATGAGTAATATGCTTTCTCAATATTAATCTTGTATTCTACAATCTTGCTTTAATTGTTATTATTTCCAGGAGATTTTTTTGTTGATTCCTTCAGATTTTCAACATACACAATCGTGTCATCTGTAGACAAAGACAGTTTTACTTCTTACTTCCCAATCTGTATACCTTTTATTTTCTTGTCTTAATTTAGCTAGGACTTCTAATACAATGTTGAAAAGTAGTGGTGAGAGGGGACATCCTTGTCTTCTTCCTGATTGTAGTGGGAAAGCTTCTACTTACTCACCATTAAGTATGATGTTAGCTGTGGATTATTTGTAGAGATTCTTTATTAAGTTGAAGAAGTTCTCCTTTATTCTTAGTTTACTGAGTATTTTTATCTTGATGGGTGTTGGATTTTGTCAGACACTTTTTCTGTGTCTGTTGATTTGTGTGTGTGATTTTTTTCCCCTTTAACCTAATTATATGATAGATTTCATTAATTTTTCCAATGTTGGACCAGCCTTGCATACCTGGGATAAAGGTATGTAGCTAGGACTACAGGTGTAAGACACCATGCCCAGCTAATTTTTACAATTATTTTGTAGAGATGATGACTCATTATGTTGCCTTGAACTCTTGGGCTCAAGAGAATCGCCTACCTTGGCTTCCGAAAGTGCTGGGATTACTGTGCCCAGCCCATTTTGAAATTTCTTTCAAGATATCTTCTTTGACTTGTGTTATTTAGAAGCATGTTGTTTAATCTCCATGTATTTTGGGATTTCCTAGATATCTTTCTGTTTTTCCTTTTTAGTTTAATTCCACTGTGATCTGAGAGCAGAGATTATATACTTTCTATTATTTTAAATTTGTTAAAGTGTGTTTTAACAAGCACACCTTAGGCCAGAAGGTCTAAGTTATTCTTATTTAGCCTAGCTGGAGCTTTGGTGAATGTTCCATGTGAGTTTGAAAATAATATATATTCTGCTGTTGTTGGGTGAAAGAGTCTATAGATGTCAGTTATTTCCATGGACAGATGGTATTATTGAGTTTATGTCCTTAGTAATTTTCTGCCTGCTGCATCTGTCCATTTCTGACTGAGGTGTGTTGATATCTCCAACTATAAAAGTGGATTCGTCTATTTCTCCTTGCAGTTCTATCAATTTTTCCTTTTTTGCTGTTTGTTTTTGGTGAGACAGAGTTTTGCTCTGTCACTCAGGCTGGAGTACAGTGGTGCAGTCTTTGCTCACTGCAGCCTCTGCCTCCTGGGTTCAAGCAATTCTTGTGTCTCAGCCTCCCGAGTAGCTGGGACAATAATTTTTGTATTTTTAGTAGAGACAGGGTTTCACCATGTTGGTCAGGCTGGGCTTGAAGTCCTAATCTCAAGTGACCTGCCTACCTTGGCCTCTCAAAGTGTTGGGATTACAGGCATGAGCCACTAAGCCTAGCCAGTTTTACCTCATGTATTTTGACACTGTGTTGTTAGGTGCATACACATTAAGCATTTCTGTGTCTTCTTGAAAAATTGATCCCTTTATCGTTATGTATGGCCCTTTTTAACCTCAATCACTTTCTTTGCTTTGAAGACTTCTCTGTCTGAAATTAATATAGCTACTCCCACTTTCTTAGTGGTAGGATGGTATATTTTCCTCCATCTGTTTACTTTTAGTCTCTGTGTGTCTTTATATTTTAAGTATGTTTCTTGTACATAATATATAATTGAGTTTTGTTTTTGATTCACTGTGACAATCTGTCTTTTAATTAATGTATATAGACCATTGACATTCCAAGTGATTATTGATGCTGTTGGGTTAAATATCTGTCATATTTGTTACTGCTTTCTATTTGTTGCCCTTGTTCTTTGTGTTTCTATTTTTATCTACCACTCTTTTCCTGCTTTTTGTGGTTTTAACTGAGCATCTTATGAGACTCCATTTTCTCTCCTTTATTACCACATCAGTTATATTTTTTAAAACATTTTTTAGATGCTGGGCACAGTGGCTCATGCCCATAATCCCAGTACTTTGGGAGGCCGAGGCAGGTGGATCACCTGAGGTCGGGAGTTCAAAACCAGCCTGACCAACATGGAGAAACCCCATCTCTACTAAAAATACAAAATTAACCAGGTATGGTAGTGCATGCCTGTGATCTCAGCTAGTCAGGAGGATGAGGTAGGAGAATTGCTTGAACCCAGGAGGTGGAGGTTGCAGTGAGCCGAGATCTCGCCATTGAACTCCAGCCTGGGCAACAAGAGAGAAACTCTGTCTCAAAAAAAAAAAAAATTCTTTTTAGTGGTCGCCCTAGAGTTTGCAATATTCACTTAATCTATGTCCACTTTCAAATAACACCATACTGCTTCCCTTGTATCATTGCTGTTATTCTTTTCACTTATATATAAAGATATACAAGAATATGGCCGGGCGCGGTGGCTCACGCCTGTAATCCCAGCACTTTGGGAGGCTGAGGCGGGTGGATCACAAGGTCAAGAGATCAAGACCATCCTGGTCAACATGGTGAAACCCCGTCTCTACTAAAACTACAAAAAATTAGCTGGGCATGGTGGCGCGTGCCTGTAATCCCAGCTACTCAGGACGCTGAGGCAGGAGAATTGCCTGAACCCAGGAGGTGGAGGTTGCAGTGAGCCGAGATCGCGCCATTGCACTCCAGCCTGCGGAACAAGAGCGAAACTCCATCTCAAAAAAAAAAAAAAAAAAAAAAAAAAGAATATATATGATGTATACATAAGGATATGCAATTGAATATATTGTTGCTATTATTGTTTTGAGTAAACTGTTATGTTAGATTAATTAATAATAAAAATAAACATTTTAATTTTACCCTCATTTATTCCTTCTTCAGTGCTCTTTATGTAGATCCAAGTGTTTGGCCTATATCATTTTCCTTCTCTGTAAAGAATTTCTTTTAAAATTTCTTTTCTTTTTTTTTTTTGAGATGGAGTCTCACTTTGTCACCCAGCCTGGAGGGCAGTGGTGTGATCTCGGCTCACTGCAACTTCTGCCTCCTGGGTTCAAGCAATTCTCCTGTCTCAGCAGCCAGAGTAGCTGGGACTACAGGCCCGCACTACTATGCCAGGCTAATTTTGTATTTTTGGTAGAGACAGGGTTTCACCATGTTGGCCAGGCTGATTTTGAACTCCTCACCTCAAGTGATTCACCCACCCCGGCCTCCCAAACTGCTGGAATTAAACAGGCGTCAGCCACCGTGGCTGGCCTCTTTGAACATTTCTTGTAAGGCAGGTCTACTGGCAACAATTTCCCTCAATTTTTATTTGTCCAGTGAAGTCTTTATTTCTCTTCACTTTTGAAGGTTAATTTTACAGGGTACCGAATTCTAGTCTGGTGGGTTTTTTCCTTTTAACACCTTCAGTATTTTATCCCACTTTCTTGTTTGCATGGTTTCTGAGAAGTTAGTTGTAATTCTTATGTTCGCTCCTCTAGAGGCGTGGTTTTTCCTGACTCCCACTCTGGCTTCTTTTAGGATTTTTTTCTCTATCTTTGATATTCCACAGTTTGAAAATTAAATGCCTAGGTATCATTTTTCTGCCATTTATCTTTCTTGGTGTTCTCTGAGCTTCCTGAATCTGTGGTTTGGTGAATGGCATTAATTTGGGGAAATTGAGTCATTATTGTTTAAATGTTTTTTTCTGTCCTCTTTCTTTTCCTTTTGGCATTTCCATTATGCAGATGTTACATCTTTGTAGTGGCCCCACAGTCCTTGGATATTGTTGCGCTTTTTTTCCAGTCTAGTTTCTTTCTTTTTTCTTTTTTAGTAGAGATTGGGGGTGGGGTAGGGGCACTCTGACTTTGTTGCCCAAGCTGGTCTCGAACTCCTGGGCTCAAGCGATCCTCCCACCTTGGCCTACCAAAGTGCTGGGAACACAGGTGTGAGCCACTTAGCCCGGCCAGTCCCTTTTCTTTCTTCGTTTCAGTTGTAAAGGTTTCTGCTGAGGTTCCTCAAGCTCAGTAGAAATTCTTTCTTCAGCTGTGTCCAGTCTACTAATAAGCCCATCAGAGGCATTCTTCATGTGTTAGTGTTTTTTTACATCTAGCTTTAAAAAAAAAAAAAACAAAAAACTAACCACTATACCAACAAGGATACCTCTAGCATTTTTTTTTATTTATTCAAAGTAACCGCTATACTAACAAGGATCCCTCTAGCATTTCTTTTGGTTCATTCTTAGGATTTCCAAGTCTCTGCTTACATTGACCATATATTCTTGCATGTTTTATTCATTAGAACCCTTAGTGTGTTAATCAGTTTTAAATTCTCAGTCTGATAATTCCCACACCCTATCTGGTTCTGATGCTTACTGTCTCTTCAAACTCTGCTTCTGCTTTTTAGTATACCTTATATTTTTTCCTGATAGCCAGATATGATGAACTGGGTAAGAGAACCTGACGTAAATAGACCTTAATGACATGGTGTAAGGCAGAGTGGGAGGGGAAGCATTCTGTAATTCTGTCAGTGAGTCTCAGTCTTTTTTTTTTTAGACGCAGTCTCACTCTGTTGCCAGGCTGGAGTGCAGTGGTGCAATCTCGGCTCACTGCAACCTCCAACTCTCTGGTTCAAGTGATTTTCCTGCCTGAGCCTCCCGAGTAGCTGCGATTACAGGCACTCGCCGCCATGCTCAGCTAATTTTTTTATTATTATTATTTTTAGTGGAGACGGGTTTCATCATGTTGGCCAGGATGGTCTCGATCTCCTGACCTCATGATCAGCCCCCGTCAGCCTCCCAAAGTGCTAGGATTATAGGTGTGAGAGGTCTCAGTCTTTGAATGAAACTATGCCTCCAGACTCCGAACTTCGTAAGTGCTCCTCAGTCCCTCCACACCCCCTTTGGTGGAACAGGATGGTTAGAGTGGGCTGGAGTTGCGTATTTTCCTTCCCCCAGATTAGTTAAGCGCTGATAAAACCCCAGCAGGCTAGGCTCTGGTTGATGAGTTTCTCCTGTGGGCAGGCGTTAAGAAGAGGCTGCTCTAGCGTATTTCAGAATGCTTTCTTTCCCTTCTTCCTGCCCGAAGCATGAGAATATTTGTCTCTAATATTTACCGTAACAGTGTGGTTGGGCTCCTGGAAAGAAAACTCACAAAGTGTGGGCCCCCCTGTGACTGGGTTCCTTGAAATTTTTAACTCTCAGACTCTGTACTGAGCCTCCAGCAATTCCTCAATTCAGGTTTTCCTACGCAAACCTGTTCCCTCAGAAGTTTCTGCTCCGCAGTTTTGGCTCTGGTAAGTTTGTGATTCTCTATGTTTGCTGGTCTGTTTTTCCAATTTTGGGGGTGGTGGTTTGTCCTGTGACCTCACTGCTCTTTCAGATCTAAGAAGAGCTGTTTATTTTTATTTCAGTTAATTCTTTCCTCCCAGGAGGAAGGAAAATAACCAAAAGCTATTTTTAGCTATTAACTTCTTGTTAGGACAGAATGGTGACTTCCAAGTTTCCTTACTGGTAGAACTGAAAACCAGACGTCTCTCGTCATTGCTTTTGGTGTTCAAATTGTTCAAAATTGGCGAGTGGGAGCCCCTGCAAGTCAGCTTCTGGGACCCCCATTAGTTAGTTTATTATGGTATGCTTACACAAAATGTATTCTTTTTAGGTGCACAGTTCTATGAATTCTGACAAAGGTATGCAGTCATGTAATCATTACAACCAACATATAGACCATTTCCATCACTCCAAAAAGGTCTCTCATGTTCCTTTCTAGTCACTCTTCTCCCCAACCCTAAGCCTATAGAAATTGCTAATCTGATTTCCATCCCTATAATTGGGTTTTCCAGAATGTGCTATGTCATACTGTGTGTAGCTTTTAGAGTTTTTCTTTCACTTAGCATGATGCTTTTGAGATACGTGTTGTTGCATGCATTAGGTTCCTTTTTTATTGCTGTGTGCTATTCCTTTTTGTGAGTATACCATAGTTGTTTATGTCTCCACCAGTTGATGGATGTTTGGGTTGTTTATAGTTTTGAGTAGTTAGGAATACAGCTTCTACAAACACTAGCAGATAGCTTGTTATGTGGGCCTAAGTCTTCATTTCTCTTGGGATGATACTTAGGTATAGAATTGCATGTTCACATGGCATTACCTTAGTTTTTGCAAATAAGGTATTTTGCTTTTTGGCACATGAATGTCTCGGTCTCAGTAATTTCCCAGCCTCAGACCTACATCAGCTGTTTTTCCAAAATGAACATAATTTTTTTTAAACTTCTGAGTAACTCTGATGTGAGCCCAGATTTGCGAACTTAAGATCTATGTAACAATACAGAATGTTAAAGATTTTTCACAAAATGTTCTTATTAAAATATTAAAAAAAAAAAAAAAAACAACCCTCAGCTTGAAAACAGGACATTGCCAAGACTACCTGTGCTGAAATCAAGATAAGGAAAAGCTGAGCCAGCCTGTTTAGAATAAATAGGCTCAGCTGGAGCAAAAGCCTCAGGAATTATCAGTTGGGTTTCCTCTTCCCCCAGTGCTGTGCCTTGGATGTTCCTTTCTTTTTGCCCCACTAGATTTAGTTTAGCTTGAATCTTTATGATCTCACTGCCTGATTAAAATTCCAGTCTCATTTTGGTGATGCTTGTGGATATGGTATTTAAACAGATAAGAAAAAGGTAATTTACCTATAAGTCTGTATCAATCTTTCCAAGAAATTATTATTTTTATTATTTTTGAGATGGAGTCTCACTCTGTTGCCTAAGCTGGAGTATAGTGGTGCAATCTTGGCTCACTGCAACCTCTGCCTCCCGGGTTCAAGCTATTCTTCTGCCTCAGCCTCCTGAGTAGCTGGGACTACAAGTGTCCACCACCATACCTGGCTAAATTTTTGTATTTTTAGTAGAGATGGGGTTTCACCGTGTTAGCTAGGATGATCTCGATCTCCTGACATCAAGTGATCTGTCACCCAGGCAGAAGTGCAGTGGTGCTGTCTTGGCTCACTGCAACCTCCGCTTCCCAGGTTCAAGTGATTCTCTGGCCTCAGCCTCCTGAGTAGTTGGGATTTCAGGCATCCACCACCATACCCAGCTAATTTTTTTTCAATTTTTAGTAGAGATGATGTTTCACCATGTTGGCCAGACTGGTTTCAGTCTTCTGACATCAAGTGATCCACCCACCTCAGCCTCCCAAAGTACTAGGATTACAGATGTGAGCCACTGTGCCTGGCAAGAAATTACTTTTTTTTAGAAACAGGGTCCCACTCTGTCAGCCAGACTGGAGTGCAGTGCTGGACCACAGCTCACTGCAGCCTCAACCTCCCTACACTCAGGTGATCCTCCTACCTTAGCCTTCTGACTGTCTGGGACTACAGGTTAAGAATTCTATGTAGAAAGAAAAGATGAAAGAAAAAAAAAAAAAAAGCTATGTAGAGAAGGAGTTTTGCCATTTGCTCAGGCTGGTCCCAAACTTCTATGCTCAAGGGATCCACCCACATTGGCCTCCCAAAGTGCTGGGATTACAGGCATGAGCCACTGTGCACAGCCAAGAAATTACTTTTAAAATACTTGGAATTTGTCATGTAGAGTTTATTAATGAGTGGTTCACAAGCTTTGTATTTTACACATGTATTATTCCTGCAGGTTTGACAGTCAGGGTACAATGAAAAGGAAGCTGAGAACGGATATTCATTACCCACTCGCTAAATTGGACCTCACTCCTTATATTTCCCCAATTTTCTGGAAACATCCTAAATACAACCTCTGTGCAGTGGTGGTGTGTAAAAACCTATTAAAAGTAACTCAATTTTAAAGAAAACTCTAGAATTATCTGTTTGAATCCCTATTTCTCCTGTCTCTCCCTGACTTCTCTTATGTTCTACTTTTAAAAAACACAGACTAGGAAATTCCACTTTGACCTAGACAAGTGGAGGAGCAATGAAATACAAGGTACTGTTCACTGCCTCTTCACTTTCTCTCCACTCAGTGGCTATTTCAGATCTAAGGATACTTGCAAATTGTGCCCCTAGGGGCAGCAGCAGAATTTGGTTCATAGCTTAAAACTGTTTTTGAGACAGGGCCTTTCTCTGTTGCCCAGACTGGAGTGCTGTCAGTGGTGCGATCATAGCTCGCTGCAGCCTCCAACTCTTGGGTTCAGGTGATCCTCCCCAGGTAGCTGAGACTACAGGCATGTGCCACCATTTTTTTTTTTTTTTTGTAAATTTAGAGGCTAGGCTGCCCATGCTGGTCTTATACTCCTGGGCTCAAGTGACCCTCCTGCCTTGGCCCCTTAAAGTGCTGGGATTATAAGCATCAGCCACCATGCCCAGCCTCCGATAGCTTTATGTTGAATAACCATGAACTACTTTGTGGCCAAAGCTCCAAAACAGTAGGTACATAGTACCCATAAGATTCAATGCCTATATATAGCCAAGCCTTAAACTCTGGGGTCCCAATGGTTCTGAGTCAACTATAATCAATGAAGATCTCCTGAAGGAAATAAAGAGTGGAGTATAACTTAGACCAAGTCACCGGAACTCACACCAACCATCCCCAAAGTAGCAAACCATACTAGGGGTTTCTGTTCTGAATCACGGTGTTGAAGATCTGTTTCAGAACATACTCATATTTCACACTGTACCTGGAGGTCCAGTTGTATCTATATCAAATGGTTGAGGCTCCCACTGGAGCCCAGTAAGATTCAACAGAGTCCACTGAAGTCTAATTTGCTACTTTAGCTTATTGTTGAATTAATATATTCTAAAATGTTAGCCCCACTGGTCTTCCTCATTAGCAGCTCTCAGAACCATACGTCCACACTTTAACAAAATTTTCAGTTCTGTATTTTGTGTTTCGAGCCCTGACATTCTCCTTTCCAATGTATCCTGCTACCAAACATGGTTTTTCTTCTCTCACTTCCTTGCTCTGGAATCTAGAGTGGCATCCTCTTCTCTATTACATCAAATGCAGACTCTAGTGTAGATTCCCAAGCAGTGCAGGAGTTGCCTCCCTTATAGTTTACAATTTTTCTTTCTCATATGGATGTTTCTGCTTTAAGAAAATCCAAGGGCTGGGCACAGTGGCTCATGCCTGTAATCCCAGCACTTTGGGAGACTGAGGCGGGTGGATCACCTGTGGTCAAGAGTACAAGACCGGCCTGATCAACATGGAGAAACCCCATCTCTACTAAAAATACAAAATTAGTCAGGCATGGTGGCGCATGTCTTAACCCAGCTGCTTGAAAGGCTGAGGCAGGAGAATCACTTGAACCCAGGAGGCGGAGGTTGTGGTGAGCTGAGATTGTGCCACTGCACTCTAGCCTGGGCAACAAGAGTGAAACTCCGTCTCAAAAAAAA
>NW_016107966.1:152385-154815 GCF_001604975.1 Cebus imitator | reverse complement strand
AGAAACTGATACGACTCCCACCCCAAGCACATTTTTGAAACCCTCTTGTGTGTTTATTGAATGAAGGTATTGTTTTCCCTAAATACAGAATGGGAAACAGGCACAGAGAGGTTAAATAATTTGCCCCAAGTCATACTGCCTGCAAAGAGCAGAGCCAAGCACTGAACCCAGGAAGGCTGGCTCCAAACTGTCTTACTCTCATCTCTGACACTGTGCTGCCTCTTTGTTCAACATGTCTCTGTATATTGAGCCCAAATCTACCTTCCTCCTTGTAGTTTCTTCCCATTTGTTGTAATTCTGTCTTCTGAAGCAGTGACAGCAATATATATGTGGCCTATAGTTAACAAATGCTTGTACATATGCATTAGCAAAGCAGAATACCTTTTTCTTATTCATGTTCCTTCAAATATTTGAAAATGGCAATCCTAGGCTAACAGTATCTAACTCCTTCAACCTTCCTCAAAGTATTGGTTTCTAGAAAGAGTATTTTTTAGAATTATGAATATTTCAGGTGCAGAAATCTGAATAAACTAAGTATTCATACTATTGACCACCTAGGTTAAGAAATAAAATACAGGCCAGGAGCAGTGGCTCACACCTGTAGTCCCAGCACTTTGGGAGGCCGAAGCAGGAGGATTGCTTGAGCTCAGGAGTTTGAGACCAGCCGGGGCAATATGGCAAAACCCCATCTCTACAAAAAAATACAAAAATTAGCCGAGCATGGTGGTGCACACCTGTGGTCCCAGCTACTTGAGGGGCTGATAGTGGGAGGATCGCTTGAGCCTGGGAGGTTGAGACTGCTGTGAACTGTGATAATGCCATCGCACTCCAGCCTGGGCAACAGAGGGAAACCCTGCCTAAAATAATAATATAAAATAATACTATAGGTAAAAGAAAAGCCCCTTATGTATCTTTAATGATCCCACTCCCTTCCATTTCCTGATGTACCCATTCCCTGGAATTTGGGGTATATTATTCTCATGCATTCTTTTCTGCAAATGTTTGCATTCTCTATTTTGCATGTTTTCTATATCTGATATCATACTGTCTAGCTGCTTTTTCTCTTCAATGTTATCTTTAATTATATTAATCCATCAATACATTAGCTTTTTAACTTACTAATACTACTTTTAATTGATAAATCAAAAATTTTTACATTAATGGTGTATGATGTGATGTTTTATACACACACACACACATGCACACACACACAATGTGGAATGATTCAATTAAGCTAACATATTCCTCACCTATTTTTTTGTGGTGAGGCATTTGAAATTTGCTCAGCTATTTTGAAATATACAATACATTTTATTGACTGTAGTCACTCTGCCATGCAATAGATCTCAAACCTCCTCACTGAAACCTTATGCCCTTTGATGAAAAACTTCTCATTCCTCACTCCCTTCCCTAGCATGTGGTAACTACCATTCTACTCTCTACTTCAATGAGTTCTGCTTTTTTAGATTCCACTTATAAGTGAGATCATACAGCATTTGTCTTCCTGTGACTGGCTTCTTTCACTTAGCATAGTGTCCTCCCTTTCCATCCATGCTGTTGCAAATGGCAGAATTTCCTTTTTAAAGGCTGAATAGTATTCCAAATATACCACATTTTCTTTATTCACTTATCCACCGACAGTTTGATTCCATATCTTGGCTATTGTGAATAATACTGCAATAAGCATGGGAGTAGTTTGGACATATATCCAGAAGTCAGATTGCTGGTAGTTTTTTTATTTTTTATTTTTAAGAGACTGGGTCGTGCTCCGTCACCCAGGCTGGAGTACAGTGGCACAATTATAGCTCACTGCAGCCTTGAACCAGACTCAAGCGATCCTTCCACTTCAGCCTCCCAAGTACCTGGGGCTACAGGCATGTGTCAACACACCTGGCTTAGTTTTAGTTTTTTTGAGAAATCTTTATACCACTTTCCATAATGACTGTACTAATTTACATTCCCACCACAAAGTACAGGATTCCTTTATCTCAACATCTTTGCCAACACTTACTATTTTTCATCTTGTTGATAATAGCCATCTAACAGGTGTGAAGTGATAGCTCATGTGGTTTTAATTTCTATTTCCTTAACGTTTAATGATGTTGAACATTTTTTTCATGAGCCCATTGGACATTCATATGTCTTGAGAAATATCTGTTCTGGTTCTTTGCCCATTTTAAGATCAGGTTATAGGCGGTGGCTCAAGCCTGTAATCCCAGCACTTTGGGAGGCCGAGGTGGGTGGATCACGAGGTCAAGAGATCGAGACCATCCTGGTCAACATGGTGAAGCCCCCATCTCTACTAAAAATACAAAAAATTAGCTGGGCATGGTGGTGTGTGCCTGTAATCCCAGCTACTCAGGAGGCTGAGGCAGGAGAATTGCCTGAACCCAGGAGGCGGAGGTTGCGGTGAGCCGAGATCGCGCCATC
>NW_016107966.1:142261-151835 GCF_001604975.1 Cebus imitator | reverse complement strand
ACGGGGTTTCACCATGTTGACCAGGATGGTCTTGATCTCTTGACCTCGTGATCCACCCGCCTCGGCCTCCCAAAGTGCTGGGATTACAGGCTTGAGCCACCGCGCCCGGCCTATAGTTTTGTTTTTATAGTTTGTTTTATAGTTCTGTTTTTGATATAAGGATCCACTTTCATTCTTCTTCCTGAGAAGATCCAGTTTTCCTAACACCATTTATTGACTGTCCTTTCCGTATTGTATGTTCTTGGCATCTTTCTGGAAAGTCATCTGACCATAGATGCATGGGTTTATTTCTGGGCATTCCATCCTGTTCCACTGGTCTACAGGTCAGTTTTATGCCAGAACATACTGTTTTGATTATAATAGCTTTATGTGATAACATGTTTTGAAATCAGGGAGTGTGATGCCTCCAGTTTTGTTCTTTTGGCCTGATTGTTTTGGCAATTTGGGGTCTTATGTCATTCCTTATAATTTTTTTTTGTTTGTTTGAGATGGCGTCTCACTCTGTCACCTGGGCTGGAGTGCAGTGGTGCAATCTCGGCTCACTGCAACCTCTGCCTCCCGGGTTCAAGTGATTCTCCTGCCTCAGCCTCCCAAGTAGCTGGGATTACAGGTGCCCACCACTACGCCTGGCTAATTTTTTGTGTTTTTAGTAGAGACAGGGTTTCACCATGTTGGCCAGGCTGGTCTTGAACTCCTAACCTTGTGATTCATCTGCGTTGGCCTCTCAAAGTGCTGAGATTACAGGTGTGAGCCACTGTGTCTGACTCTGTCATTTCATATAAATTTAAGGATCATTTTCTATTTCTGTAAAAGATTTTTGTTGGAATTTTGATAGGAATTATGTTTATCTGTAGACTGCTTTACATAGTTAACATTTCAACAATGTTAACTTTTCAAAGCCAAGAACATAGGCTCTCTTTCCATTTATTTGTATTTTCTTCAGTTTCTTTCGTCAATATTTATAGTCTTCAGTACCTTTCACCTCCTTGGTTAAATTTACACCTACATAGTTTTTGTTGCTATTACAAATGGGATTATTTTCTTAAGTTCTTTTTTTGGATTGTTTGTCATTAATGTATAGAAATGCCACTGTAGTCCCAGCTACTCGGGAGGCTGAAGTGAGAGGATCGCTTGAGCCCAGGAGTTCTGGGCTGTAGTGAGCTAAGCCGATCGGGTGTCCGCACTAAATTCGGCATTAATATGGTGACCTCCCAGGAGCGGGGGATCACCAGGTTGCCTAAGGAGGGGTGAACTGGCCCAGGTCAGAAATGGAGCAGGTCAAAACTCCCATGCTGATCAGTAGTGGGATTGCGCCTGTGAACAGCCACTGCACTCCAGCCTGGGCAACATAGCAAGACCCTGTCTCTCTAAAAAAATAAAAATAAAAAGAGTAATGCCTCTGTGGCCAGATGCAATGGCTTACACCTGTAATCCCTGCACTTTGGGAGGCTGAGGTGGGAGGATTGCTTGAGTCCAGGAGTTCAGGACCAGCCTGGACAACATAGGGAGAACCTGTCTCTACACAAAATTTTAAAAAATAGCCAAGTATAGTGGTGCACGCCTGCTACTCCAGAGGCTGAGGTGGGAGGATCGTTTGAGCCCAGGAGGTCGAGGCTACAGCGAGCTGTGATTGTGCCATTGCACTCCAACCTGTGTGACAGAGCAAGACCCTGTCTCACACACAAAAAAGAAATGCTACTGATTTTTATATGTTGATTTTGTATCCTGCAACTTTATTGAATTCATTTTAGTTCTATAATGGTTTTTTGGTGGAGTTTTTAGGGTTTTCTGTATGTCAGATCATGCCTCAGCAGACAGAGAATTTCACTTTTCTTTCTTTCTTTCTTTCTTTCTTTCTTTTCTTTTTTTTTTTTTTTTTTTTTGATTTTTGCTCTTGTTGCTCAGGCTGGAGTGCAGTGGTGTGATCTCAGCTCACTGCAATCACCACCTCCCTCAGCCTGCCAAGTAGCTGGGATTACAGACATGTGCCACCATGCCCTGCTAATTTTGTATTTTTAGTAGAGTTGGGGTTTCTCCATGTTGGTCAGGCTGGTCTCGAACTCCTGACCTCAGGTGATCTGCCCACCTCAGCCTCCCAAAGTTCTGGGATTACAGGTATAAGCCACTGCACCCAGCCCACTTTTTCTTTTTCTATTGGGATGCCTTTTATTTCTTTCTCTTGCCTAATTGCTCTGGCTAGGAATTCCAGTACTAAGCTGAAAAGAAGTGGTGAGTGGCTGGACATGGTGGCTCACGCCTATAATCTCAGCACTTTGGGAGGCAGTTCACTTGAGGTAGGAGATCGAGACCAACCTGGACAACATGGTAAAACTTTGTCTTTACTAAAAATAAAAAAAAATTAGCCTGGTGTGCTGGTACACACCTGTAGTCCCAAGCAGGAGGCTGAGGCAGGAGAATTGCTTGAACCCAGGAGGCAGAGGTTCACACCATTGCACTCCAGCTTGGGTGAAAGAGTGAGACTCTGTCTCAAAAAAATAAAATAAAAAAGATGCTGTTAAGTTTGATTTGCTAGTATTTTGTTGAGGATTTTGCATCTATGTTCACCAAGGCTGTTGCCTTGTAATTTTCTTTTCTTGTACTGTCCTTATCTGGCTTTGGTATTGGGGGTATTGTTGGCCTCATAAAATGAGTTTAGAGGTATTCTCTTTGGTTCAGTTTTTTGGAAGGGTTTGAGAAGGATTGGTATCAGTTCTTTTTTAAATGTTGGGTAGAATTCAGCTGTGAAGTCGTCTGGTCCTTAGCTTTTCTTTGATGGGATACTTTATTACTAATTCCATTTCCCTGTTATTGGCCTATTCTGCAATCTCTCCTGGGCGCACCTGATTCTCCCCCTTCAGTTTCCCTAGTAGTTGGGACTACAGGCATATGCCACCATGCCTGGCTAATTTTTGTATCTTTTGTAGAGATGGGGTCTCACTATATTGCCCATGCTGAACTCAAACTCCTGGGTTCAATCAAGCCGCCCATTTCAGCTTCCCAGAGTGTTGGGATTACAGGCATGAGCCACTGCTCCTGGCCTATTCAGATTTCCTATTTCTCCATGAGTCAGTCTTGTAGGTTATATGTGTCTAGGAGGTTATCCATTTCTTCTAGGCTATCCAGTTTGTTGGTGTATGACGGTTTATAGTAGTTTCTTAGGATCCTTTATATTTGTGTTATCAATTATAATGTGTCCTCTTTCATTTCTGAAGTTTTTGAGACGGAGTCTTGCTCTGTTGCCCAGGCTGGAGTGCAGTGGCACACCTCAGCTCACTGCAATCTCCGCCTCTTGGATTCAAGCAATTCTCCTACGTCAGTCGCCCAAGTAGCTGGAACTACAGGTGTGCGCCACTATGCCTGGCTAATTTTTTGTATTTTTAGTAGAGATGGGGTTTCACCATGTTGGTCAGGCTGGTCTTGAACTCCTGACCTCAAGTGATCCACCTGCCTTGGCCTCCCAAAGTGCTGGGATTACAGGCATG
This sequence comes from Cebus imitator, assembly GCF_001604975.1. Lineage (NCBI taxonomy): Eukaryota > Metazoa > Chordata > Mammalia > Primates > Cebidae > Cebus > Cebus imitator. Next base: position 148,353 of record NW_016107966.1, on the reverse strand, counting down.
AGCCACCATGCCTGGCTTCATTTCTGATTTTGAGTTGTCTTTTTTTCTTAGTCTAGCTAAGAGTTTGTCAATTTTGTTTATCTTTTTAAAAACCAACTTTGTTTTATGATTTTTTGTTGTTGTTTTTCTAGTCCTCGTTTATTTCTGCTCTGATCTTTGTTATTTCCCTGCTCCTGCTAATTTTGGGCTTTGTTGTTCTTTTTCTAGTGCCTTGAGGTGTAATGTTAGATTGTTGAAATCTTTTTTTTCTCTGAAATTGTTTGTAAAGTTGATACATAACAATTGTACACATGAGGTACGTGTGGTATTTTGATACATGTATACAATGTGTACTGATCAAATTGGGGTATTTTGGCTGGGTGCCATGGCTCATGCCTATAATCACAGCACTTTAAGAGGTCGAGGCTAGTGGATTGCCTGAGGTCAAGAGTTCAAGACTAGCCTGGCCAACATGCTGAAACCCCGTCTCTACTAAAAATACAAAAATTTGCCAAGCTTGGTGGCAGGCGCCTGTAATTCCACCTGCTTGGGAGGCTGAGGCAGGAGAATCACATGCACCAGGGAGGCGGAGGTTGCACTGAGATCGCGCCATTGTACTCCAGCCTGGGCAACAAAGCAAAATTCTATCTCAAAACAAATGAACAAAAAAAACCCAATTGGGATATTTAAGGTTTCCATCACCTCAAACATTTATCATTTGAGTTGGAAATATTTAAAATCTTCTGGCTATATTGGAATATACAAATAATATGCAGTTATTGTTAATTATAGTCACTCTATCAAACACCAGAACTTATTACTTCTATCCGTGTTTGTATCTATTAACCAGCTTTCTCTTTGTCTTCCCCAAGTCCTTCTCAGCCTCTGGTAACTATCTCTTTACCTCCATGAGATCAACTTTTTTAGCCCTCACATGTAAGTGAGAACATGCAACTTTTGTCTTTCTGTGCCTGGCTTATTTCACTTAACATGATATCCTTCAGTTAAATCCATGTTACTGCAAATGGTGAGATTTCATTCTTTTTAGGAATCAAGAATATTCCTTTTTTTTTTTTTTTTAAAGAGACAAGGTCAGCTAGATGTGGTGGCTCACACCAGTAATCCCAGCACTTTAAGAGGCCAAGGCAGATGGATTACTTGAGCCCAGGAGTTTGAGACCAGCCTGAGCAATATGGTGACATCCCATCTCTACAAAAAATACAAACATTAGCTTGGTGGTGTGGCATGTGCCTGTAGTCCCAGCCACTCAGGAGGCTGAGGTGGGAGGATCACTTGAACCCAGAAGGCTCGAGCCTACAGTAAGCCGAGATCATGCCACTGCACTCCAGTCTGGGTGACAGAGCAAGACCCTATCTCAAAAAAAAAAAAAAAAAAAAAGACAGGGTCTCCCTCTGTTGCCTAAGGCTGGAGTACAGTGATGCAATCATGGCTTATTACAACCTCAAACTCCTGGGCTCAAGAGATCCTCCCACCTCAGCTTCCCAAGTAGCTAGGACTACAGGCATGTGCTACCATGCCCAGCTAATTTTTAGATTATTTTTCATAGAGACAGAATCGCACTATGTTGCCCAGGTTGGTCTCCAATTCCTGGCCTCAAGTGATCCTTCTGTCTTGACCTTCCAAAATGTTGGGATTACAGGCACGAGCAACTAGGCCCAGCTCATATCTTGGCTGTCATGAACAATACTGGAATAAACATGGGGATGCAGCTGTCCCTTTTATATGATTTTCTTTCCCTCGGATAAATACCCGGTAGTGGATTGCTGGATCATATAATAGTTCTATTTTTAGTTTTTTGAGGCATCTCCATGCTGTTTTCTATAATGGTTGTACCAATTTACATTCCCACCAACAGCATATAAGAGTTCCCTTTTCTCTATATTTTTGCCAGCATTTGTTATTTTTTATCTTTTTGCATTCTAATGAGGGTGAAATAATATTTCAGGGTGGTTTCGATTTGCATTTCTCAGATGATTAGTGATTTTGAGCATTTTTTCATGTAGTTGTTGGTTATTTTCATCTTTTAAGAAATGTGTATTCATGTCCTTTCCCCACTTTTATTATTTATTTTACTTTACTGAGAGGGAGTCTTACTCTCTTGCCCAGGCTAGAGTGCAGTGTTGTGATCTCCACTTACTGCAGCCTCTGCCTCCCAGGTTCAAGTGATTCTCCCACCTCACCCTCCCGAGTAGCTGGGATTACAGTGGTGTGCCATCATGCCTGGCAAGTTTTTGCATTTTTAGTAGAGAGGGGATTTCACAATGTTGCCCAGGCTGGTCTTGAACTTCTGACCTCAAATGATTCGCCTGCCTTGGCCTCCAAAAGTGTTGGGATTACAGGTGTGAGCCACTGTGCCTGGCCCTTTGCCCACTTTTTAATGAGATTATTTTGTTGTTGTTGAGTTCTTCGTATATTCTGAGTACCTTATTAAATGAATAGTTTGCAAGTATTTTCCCCCATTTTACAGGTTGCTTCTTCATTCTGTTGAATGTTTCCTTTGCTATGCAGAAGCTTTTTAGTTTAACATAGTCGCATTTGTCTATTTTTCATTTTGTTGCCTGTGCTTTTGAGGGCTTAGTCATAAAATCTTTGCTTAGACCAATATCCTGAAGCATTTTCTGTGTCTTATCTTTTAGTAGTTTTATAGATTCAGGTCTCATTTGTAAGTCTTTAATCCAGTTTGAGTTAATTTTTTTTTAATGTGGTGAGAGATGGGGGTCTGGTTTTATTCTTCTGCATATGGATATCCAGGCACAATTTATTGAAGCAGGTGTCCTTTCTCCACTGTATGTTCTTGGCACGTTTGTGAAAAATCAGTTGGCTATAAATACATGTATTTATTTCTGGGTTCTCTATTCTGTTCCATTGGCCTATATGTCTGTCTTTATACCAATATCATGCTGTTTTGGTTACTATAGTTTTGTAGTATATTTTAAAGTCAGATAATGTGGTGCCTCTCTTCTTTTCTGATATGAATATTTATTGCTAAAAATGTCCCTCTTCAGAACTGCTTTTGCTGGCTGGGAATAGTGACTCACATTTGTAATCTCAGCACTCTGGGGGGCCCAGGCTTGAGCCCAGTAGTTAGAGACCAGTCATAGTGAAACCCTGTCTCTACAAAAAATTGAAAAAAATTACCCAGACATGGTGGCATATATCTGTAGTTGCAGCTACTTGGGAGGATGAGGTGGGAGGATGACTTGAACCCAGGAGGTTGAGGCTGCTGTGAGTCTTGATCATGCCACTGCACTACAGCCTGAGTGGCAGTGAGACCAGGTCTCAGAAGAAAACAAACAAAAAAAAATGCAAAAAAATACATATCATGGGTTTTTGTATGTTGTACCTCCATTTTCATGTATCTCAAGGTATTTTATGATTTCCTTTTTGATTTATTTTGGACCCACTGGTGATTTAGGAGCATGCTGTTTAATTTCCACATATTTATAAATTTTCCATGATTTCCCCAGTTATTGATTTCTGGTTTCAAGCCATCATGATTAGAAGAGGCACCTAATACAATTTTAATCCTCTTACTTTTTTTTTGAGATGGAGTTTTGTTCTTGTTACCCATGCTAGAGTGCAGTGGCGCCATCTCAGCTCACTGCAGCCTCTGCCTCTTGGGTTTAAGCCATTTTCCTGCTTCAGCCTCCCGAGTAGCTGGGATTACAGGTACCTGCCACCACACCCGGCTAATTTTTGTATTTTTTAGTAGAACAGGGTTTCACCATGTTGGTGAGGCTGGTCTTAAACTCCTGACCTCAAGTGATCCACCCGCCTCAGCCTCCTAAAGTGCTGGGATTACAGGCAGGAGTCACCACGCCTGGCCTCCTCTTATATTTTTAAAGTCTTATTATATGACTTCTAACATGTGATCCTGGAGAATATTCTACATGTGCTTGAGAATACTGTTTATTTTGTTGCTATTTGATGGAATGCTATTGGATATATCAGATCTGTTTGTTCTAAAGTGTAATTCAAGCACAATGTTTCTGTATTTTCTGTCTAGATAATCTGTTCATTGTTGCAAGTGGGATATTAAAGTCCTCTACTGTTACCCTATTTCAGTCTCTCCCCTCATATTAATTAGTAATTGCTTTATTTGTTTAGGTGCTCTAACATTAGGTGCATATATATTCATAATAGTTACATTCTCTTGATGAATTTACCACTTTATCATTATATAATGACCTTCTTTGTCTCAGTTTACAGTTTTTGATTTAGTCTGTTTTGTCTAGTTTAGTGTAACTACCACCCCAGCTCTCTGTTGGCTTCTGTTTACTTGGAATATCTGTTACCATTTCTTCACTTTCAGTCTGTATGTATCCCTACTGCCTCTTGTAGCTAGTATATAATTGGGTCTAGTTTTTCTTGTTTTGTTTTGTTTTGTGTTGGAGTCTCGCTCTGTCACCCAGGCTGGAGTGCAATGGTATGGTCTCGGCTCACTGCAACCTCTGCCTCCCGGATTCAACCTATTCTCCTGCATCAGCCTCCCTAATAGCTGGGATTACAGGAGCCTGCCACCATGCTCAGCTAATCTTTGTATTTTTAGTAGAGACAGGATTTCACCATGTTGGCCAGGCTGATTTCTTTGGCCAGTCTGGTGTCAAACTCCTGACCTCGCGATGTACTCGCCTCAGCCTCCCAAAGTGTTGAGATTACAGGCATGAGCTGCCTAGCCCAGTGTTGTTGTTGTTGTTGTTTGCGATGGAGTTTTGCTCTTGTTACCCAGGCTGGAGTGCAATGGCGTGATCTTGGCTCACCCCAACCTCCGCCTACTGGGTTCAAGCAATTCTCCTGCATCAGCCTCCCAAGTAGCTGGGACTACAGGCATGTGCCACCATGTCCAGCTAATTTTTGTATTTTTAGTAGAGACAGGGTTTCACCATGTTGATCAGGATGGTCTCGATCTCTTGACCTCGTGATCCACCCGCCTTCGCCTCCCAAAGTGCTGGGATTACAGGTGTGAGCCACCGCGCCCGGCATGTGTTGTTGTTTTTTAATCTATTTACACTTAAGGTAATAATTGATAAGTAGGGATTTGCTACTGCCATTTTGTAATTAGTTTTCTGGTTATTTTGTAGAGCCTTTTTTTCTTCCTTTCTTGCTGCTTTCCTTTGTGATTTGATGGTTTTCTGTGGTGATATTATTTGAATCCTTTCTCTTTTTTCATTGCATTTTAGGTTTTGGGGTACATGTGAAGAACATGCAAGATTGTTGCATAGGTACACACATGGCAGTGTGATTTGCTGCCTTCCTCCCCTTCACCTATATCTGGCATTTCTCCCCATGCTATCTCTCCCCAACTCCCCACCCCCTGCTGTCCCTCCCCTATTTCCCCCCAACAGATACCAGTGTGTGATGCTCCCCTCCCTATGTCCATATGTTCTCATTGTTCAACACCTGCCTATGAGTGAGAACATGTGGTGTCTGATTTTCTGTTCTTATGTCAGTTTGCTGAGAATGATGGTTTCCAGGTTCATCCATGTCCCTACAAAGGACACGAACTCATCGTTTTTGATGGCTACATAGTATTCCATGGTGTATATGTGCCGCATTTTCCCTGTCCAGTCTATCATCAATGGGTATTTGGGTTGGTTCCAGGTCTTTGCTATTGTAAACTGTGCTGCAGTGAACATTTGCGTGCACGTGTCCTTATAGTAGAAAGATTTATAATCCTTTAGATATGCACCCAGTAATGGGATTACCGGGTCAAATGGAATTTCTATTTCTAGGTCCCCGAGGAATCACCACACTGTCTTCCAGAATGGTTGAAATAATTTAAACTCTCACCAACAGTGTAAAAGTGTTCCTATTTCCCCACATCCTCTCCAGCATCTGTTGTCTCCAGATTTTTTAATGATCAGCATTCTAACTGGCATGAGATGGTATCTCAGTGTAGTTTTGATTTGCATTTCTCTAATGACCAGTGATGATGAGCATTTTTTCATATGTTTGTTGGCCTCATGTATGTCTTCTTTTGGAAGGTGTCTGTTCATATCCTTTGCCCACTTTTGAATGGGCTTGTTTGTTATTTTCTTGTAAATCTGTTTTAGTTCTTTGTAGATTCTGGATATCAGCCCTTTGTCAGATGG
>NW_016107966.1:136539-141606 GCF_001604975.1 Cebus imitator | reverse complement strand
ATATATATATATATATATATATAAAACATCTATTATCACAATTGAGAGAGTAACTTATAATTCTTTTTCTCAGACTGCCCTTTTCTGTTTTGGGGATCAGCCTTATTAGAATAAGTCTCATAGCCTGGGCACAGTGGCTATTGCCTGTAATCCCAACACTTTGTGAGGCCAAGGCCAGTGGATCACCTGAGATCAGTAGTTCAAGACCAGTCTGGCCAACATAGTGAAACCCTGTCTCTACTAAAAATACAAAAATTAGCCAGGCATGGTGGCATACACCTGTAATCCTGGCTACTTGGGAGACTGAGGCAGGAGAATACCTTGAACCCGGGAGTCGGAGGTTGTAGCGAGCCGAGATTGCGTCACTACACTCCAGCCTGGGCAACAGAGCAAGACTGTGTCTCAAAAAACAAACAAACAAACAAAACCCAAAAACCAAGCCTTGTAAAGTGAGTTTGTCACTCTTTTCTCTGGCACAGATTGTATAAAATAAAAATCTGTTTCTTAAAAATTGGGTAGAATTTTTAAAAATCTGGTAGAATTAAACAGGAAAATCATCTGGTCTTGGAATTTTGTTTTTCTTGGTGGGTAGATTTTAAAATACTGGCTTAGGCTGTTTTAGCCATTATAGGTCAGGATTTTGATTTCTTCATGTTTTTAAAAAAATCAACTTTTTTTTTTTTCACACTGGGTCCCTGTTTCCCAGGCTGAAGTGTAGTGGTGCACGATCTCTGCTCATTGCAACCGCCGCTTCCTGAGCTCAAGTAATTCTCTCATCTCAGCCTTCTGAGTAGTTGGGACCACAGGCATATGCCACCATGCCCAGCTAATTTTTTAAAAAAATTTGTAGGCAGGAGTGGTGGTTCACACCTCTAATCCCAGTACTTTAAGAGGCTGAGGCAGGCAGAACACGAGGTTGGGAGACCATCCTGGATGACACAGTGAAACACCGTCTCTACAAAAATACAAAAATTTGCTGGGTGTGGTGGCATGTGCCTGTAATCCCAGCTACTTAGGAGGCTGAGCTAGGAGAATTGCTTGAACCTGGGAGGCAGAGATTGCAGCGAGCCAAGATCCTGCCACTGCACTCCAGCCTGAGGACAGAGCAAGACTCCATCTCAAAAAAAAAAAAAAAATTTTTTTTCATAGAGACATGGTTTCCCCATATTGCCCAGGTTGGTCTTAAACTACTGGGCTCAAGCAGTTGGACTGCCTTGGCCTCTCAAAGTGCTGGGATTATAGGTGTGAGACACTGCCCTGAATCAAAAATAAACTTTATTGAAGTGAAACATATATACAGAAAAGTACACAAACCATTAGGATAAAACTTGATGGATTTTCAAGTGAATATACCCATGTAACCAGAACAGAGTTTAAACAGAACGTTACCAGCACCCTAGATGCACTTGTACGTGCCTTTGAGTCCAGAAAACCACTGACTTCTGGCAGGACAGATTTATAGGTTTTTGCCTGATTTTATGCTTCATTTAAATGGAATTGTACAGTATATCCTCTTTTGTGTCTGGATCCTTTCATTGAAAATTATGCAACATTCATATTGTTTTATGTATTGTAACTGATTCATCCTCGCTGCTGTATAGTATTCCATTATATGAAAATACTACAGTTTAGTAATTCATCCTACTATTCAGGTGCTTTTGGGTAATTACTAGCTTTTGACTGTTGCAAAGAGCATTGCTATAAACATTCTTGCTTTTTGGTGAACATATGTACACAGCTCTTTTGAGTACATACCTAGGAGTGAAACTCCTGGTTCAAGGATATGCATATATCTGGCTTTAGTGCACTCTGCTCGGTAGCTTTCCAGGTGACTGTACCAATTCATACTGCACCAGCAATGATTGGAAGTTTCTGTTGCCTTAAATCCTTGTTAAGACTTGGTAGTCTTTTGTTCATTTTGTTTTGGCCCTTCTGGTTGCCTATATAGTAGAATGGCATTGTGGTTTAAATACTTACTTAACTTTGTATATTTTCTTTTGCAAAATGACTAAACAAGTCTTTTGTTCTTTTTCCTATTATGTTACCTGCCTTTTTCTTATGGAATTGTAGTTCTTTTTAAATCTTGGGTATACATTTTAAAATTAACCTTCTTTCACTCTGTGGCTTGATTCTTCACTCTTTTTTTGTATTTTGTATTTTTATTTTTTATAGAGATGGGGTTTTACCATGTTGGCCAGGATAGTCTTGATATCCTGACCTCGTGATCCACCCACCTCGGCCTCCCAAAATGCTGGGATTACAAGCATGAACCACTACACCTGGCCAATTTTTTTGTATTTTTAGTAGAGACGGGGTTTCTCCATGTTGGTCAGGCTGGTCTCAAACTCTCGACCTCAGGTGATCCACCCCCCTCAGCCTCCCAAAGTGCTGGGATTACAAGTATGAGCCACCACGCCCAGCCGACAAACATTTATTAAACAGAACACACCAGGTGCAGCAACACGAGCCTGAGGTCCCAACTACTCAGGAGGCTGAGGCAGGAGGATCTCTTGAGTCTAGGAGTTCAAACTGTAGTGCACTGTGATTGCACTTGTGATGGCAACTGTGCTCCAGCCTGGGCAACATAGGAAGACCCCACCTCTAAAACGAAACAAAACAAAATGCACAAAAAACCCCATAAACAACAAAGAAAAATAAATTGAACAAATGGACTACATTGAAATAAAAAACTCTACTCATCAAAATTTACCATTAAGAATGAAGAATCAGCCAGGCACAGTGGCTCATGCCTATAATCTCAGCATTTTGGGAGGCTGAGGCAGGTAGATCACCTGAGGTCAGGAGTTCCAGACCAGCCTGGCCAAAATGGCAAAACCCTATCTCCACTAAAAATACAAAAATTAGCGTGTTGGCACCCACCTGTAATCCCAGCTACTCAGGAGGCTGAGACAGGAGAATCACTTAAATCCAGGAGATGGAGGCTGCAGTGAGCCCAGATCATGCCACTGTACTACAGCCTGGGCAACAAGAGCAAAAACTCCATCTCAAAAAAAAAAAAAAGAGTGAAGAATGGGCTGCGCATGGTGGGTCACACCTGTAATTTCAGCACTTTGGGAGGCTGAGGCAGGCGGATCATGAGCTCAGGAGTTTGAGACCTGCCTGGCCAACATGATGAAACCTCGTCTCTACTAAAAACCCAAAAAAATTAGCCGGACATAGTGGCGTGAGTCTGTAATCCCAGTTACTTGGGAGGCTGAAGCAGGAGGATTTCTTAAACCCGGGAGGTGGAGGTTACAGTGAGTCAAGATCATGCCTTTGCACTCCAGCTTGGGCAACAGAACAACACTCATCTTGGGGAGAAAAAAAGAGTGAAGAATCACCTGTAAGGTGAAGAATCAGCGGGGCATGGTGGTTCACACCTGTAATCCTAGCAGTCTGGGAGGCCGAGGCGATGGATCACCTGAGGTCAGGAGTTCAAGACGAGCCTGGCCAACATGGTGAAACACTGTCTCTACTAAAAATACAAAAAAATTAATAAGTGTGGTGGTGCATGCCAATAATTTCAGTTACTCAGGAGCTGAGGCAGGAGAATCTCTTGAAACCGGGAGGCGGAGGTTGCAATGAGCCGAGATGGCACCATTGCACTCTGGCCAGAGCAACAAGAGTGAAACTCTGTCTCAAAAAAAAGAGTGAAGAATCAAGCCACAGAGTGAAAGAAGGTTAATTTTAAAATGTATACCCAAGATTTAAAAAGAACTACAATTCCATAAGAAAAAGGCAGGTAACATAATAGGAAAAAGAACAAAAGACTTGTTTAGTCATTTTGCAAAAGAAAATATACAAAGTTAAGTAAGTATTTAAACCACAATGCCATTCTACTATATGGGCAACCAGAAGGGCCAAAACAAAATGAACAAAAGACTACCAAGTCTTAACAAGGATTTAAGGCAACAGAAACTTCCAAGTAGCTGGGATTACAGACATGTGCCACCACACCCGGCTATTTTAAAGATGTACCCATATTGTTGCATGTGGTTATAATTTCACTAGCCTATGATGTACATTATATGAATCTATCATAATTTATCCAATTTCCTGTTGATTGATGTTTCATTGTTTCCAGATTTTTGCTGGTATGATCAACATTATGTGGACATTCCTGCATATATATGTGCATAAGGGTTTCTCTCATGTATATACTTAGGAGTGAGGTCACTTAGATCATAAAGTATGTGCATGTTTAACTTTCTAGGTAATGTTATTTTCAAAGTGGTTATACTAAGACATACCCCTACCAGGATAATCAGACTTCTTAATTTTTGCCATCTAATGGATATAAAATTATCTCATTTTAGACTCTTTTCTAGTCTGTGAAATATTTATCTTTTTCACAGTTTTACAAACTGGGTTATTTTTCTTCTTATCAGTTAGAAGGAGCTCTTTGCATGTTCTAGATCCTGTCTTTTTGTATGTTACATATGTTAGAAATAACTTCTGTGGTTTTGGTTTGTTATACATGATCTTTTTATCTCCTAACTTTAATAAGAAGAAGTTCTTAGAGATAGTTCACATACCACCAAATTCACCTTAAATATGTTCAGTTGTGTTTTTTGTTGTTTTTGTTTTGTTTTGTTTGTTTTTAAGACAGAGTCTGGCTGTGTCACCCAGGCTAGAGTGCGATGGTGGGATCTCAGCTCACTGCAACCTCTGCCTCCTGGTTTCAAAAGATTCTCATGCCTTGGCCTCCCACGTAGCTGAGATTACAGGGGCACCACCACACCTGACTAATTTTTAGAAATATTTTTAGTAGAGATAGGTTTCACCATGTTAGCCAGACAGGTCTGGAACTCCTGACCTCAAGTGATCTGCCCACCTTGGCCTCCCAAAGTGCTGGAGTTACAGGTGTGAGCCACTGTCCCTGGCCAGTTCAGTGGTTTTTAGTACATTCACAGAGTTGTGCAGTAATCACCACAATCCAGTTTTAGAACATTTTCATCATCCCCAAAAGATACCCTGTAACCTGTTCTTTCTACCCCAGTCCATGGCAACTACTAGTCTACTTTATATATTTTTTCTTTTCTTTTTTCTTTCTTTTTTTTTTTTTTT
>NW_016107966.1:134760-136407 GCF_001604975.1 Cebus imitator | reverse complement strand
CCCAGCCTGGAGTGCGGTGGCGCAATTTCAGCTCACTGCAACTTCTGCCTTCTGGGTTCAAGGGATTTTCCTGCCTCAGCCTCCCAAGTTGCTGCAACTACAGGCACCACCACAATACCTGGCTAATTTTGTATTTTTAGTAGAGGTGGGATTTCGCCATGTTGGCCAGGGTAGTCTTGAACTCCAGACCTAAAGTGGTTCACCCAGCTCAGCCTCCCAAAGTGCTGGGATTACAGGCATGAGCCACCGCTCCTGGCCTCTACTTAATATTTCTATAGATTTGCCTATTCTGGGTATTAAAAAAGTTTTATTTTATTATATTTTTTGATATAGCATCTCACTCTGTTGCTCAGGCTGGAGTGCAATGGTGCAATTTCAGCTCACTGCAGCTGAAACCTCCTGGGCTCCAGTGTTCTTCCCTTCTCCCTCCGTCAAGTAGCTGAAACCACAGGTCCGCGCCACCATGCCCCAGTGATTTTTGTATATTTTGGTTGAGATGAGGTTTTGCCATATTGCCCAGGCTGGTCTCAAACTCCAGAGGTCAAGCAATTCACCGGCCTCAGCCTCCCCAAGTGCTGGGATTACAGGTGTGAGCCACACTGTCTGGCCTATTCTGGGTATTTTAATAAACAGAATCATAGAATATATGACCTTTTGTTTTTATCTTCTTTTATTCAGCATAATGTTTTCAAGGTTCATTCATGTCATAGCATGTATCTGTACTTCGTTCCTTTTTATGCCAAATAATATTCCATTGTATAGGAGATGCCACATTTCCTTTATCTATCCAGTGGTGGACATTTGGTTTGTTGCCACTTTTGGCTGTTATCAGTAATGCTGCCATGAACATTTATGTACAGGATTTTCTGTAAATATGTTTTCATTTCTCTTGAGTGTATACGTAAGTGTCAAATTTCTAGGTCATATGGTAACCCTCTTTAATATTTTGAGGAACTGCCAAACTGTTTTCTAAAGTGGCAGCATCATTTGCATTTCCACCAGCAATGTATGAGGTTCCACATCCTCAACCACACTTGTTATTGCCTGTCATTTTGATTTTATCCCATACAAAGTGGGTATAAAGTGCTATATCGTGGTTTTGAGTTGGATTTTCCTAATGCCTGATGAGGTTGAACATCTTTTCAGATGCTCCCTCTCAAGTTTTTGTTGTTGATGTTGTTTGTGTGTTTTTTTTGAGATGGAGTTTCACTCTTGTTGCCCAGGCTGGAGTGCAATGGTGCAATCTTGTCTCACTGCAACCTCCACCTCCTGGGTTGAAGCGATTCTCCTGCCTCAGCCCCCCAAGTAGCTGGGATTACAGGCATGCGCCACCATGGCTGGCTAACTTTGTATTTTTAGTAGAGATGGGGTTTCTCCATATTGGCTAGGCTGGTCTCAAACTCCTGACCTCAGGTGATCTGCCCGCCTCGGCCTCTCAAAGTGCTGGGATTACAGGTGTGAGCCACTGTGCTCAGCCTCTCTCTCTCAAGTTTTTATTTTTTTTATTTTTTATTTTATTTTTTATTTTATTTTATTTTATTTTATTTTATTTTGGGACAGAGTTTCGCTCTTGTTACCCAGGCTGGAGTGCAATGGCGCGATCTCGGCTCACCGCAACCTCCGCCTCCCAGGTTCAGGCAATTCTCC
>NW_016107966.1:132580-134135 GCF_001604975.1 Cebus imitator | reverse complement strand
TAGAGACGGGGTTTCACCATGTTGACCAGGATGGTCTTGATCTCTTGACCTCGTGATCCACCCGCCTCGGCCTCCCAAAGTGCTGGGATTACAGGCTTGAGCCACCGCGCCCGGCCTCTCTCAAGTTTTTAAAATAAAAATTTGCAAACATTCAGAAAATCTGAAAGAATTATACAGAGAACATTGGTGTACATTTCAGCTAGATTCAATGATTAACATTTAGCAGTATATACACTTTTATTACTTGTACCCTCTCTGTATGTATGTATATGTGCACCTCTATAGACATACAACTTTTTGCTTATTAAATCTTATGACACTTCATAAATCAACATGTATCTCTTAACCACATTCTTCTACATACCCACAGTAGCAGAATTATATGTAAGAAAATTTAAAATTCCATCACTCATATTCATAGACTCATATTCAAATCTCAGTTGTCACAATGGTTTTTTTACCTTTATGTCTTCCAAAAATTTAAACTGTTTTGTACTTCTGACAAAAATGTAGTGTAAATTAGGGATTTAATTTCATTTTTCTCCATATAAATAACCAAATGTCTCAGCCTCTTCTTTTCCTCAGTAATGTATAATGCTGGTTTTCTCATGCTGTGTGTGTCTTTTGGTCAATTTGTTTACATTTGGGCTAATTCCATACTGTGTTAATTATAGCTATAAAAGAAATATTAATTTATTAAATCTATTACATTAATATGAATTGAATTCTTAATGTAGTTTATTACTATTTATTATAGCTATGTTTTGAAATAAATATTGATATCTGGCAGAGCAAGAACTATCATTATTCCCTAAGTCATTACTATCACAGCTTAATTCTTATTTTTCAGGAGTATTTTGATTATTCCTGGCCCTTGTCAATTTATGTAAAAAATATAGGTATGAGCCATGTATTTCTTGTCCGTCAGTTTGGTAACTTATTCTCTAGATATTTGTCTATTTCATCTAAGGTCTCAGTTGGCTGGCATAAAATTTTCAGGGTATTAACAATAAATTTCTTCTGGATCTGTAGCTATTACATGTTTTTAATTTTGTTTATCATTGCCTTGTCTCTTTTTCTCTTAATATTATTATTGACGTCCAAGTTATAATTATTTTTGAGACAGGGTTTCACTTTTTCTCCCAGGCTGGAGTGTAGTGGCATGATCTTGGCTCACCTCAACCTCCACCTCCTAGGCTCCAGCCATCCTCCTTCTTCAGCCTCCCGAGTAGCTGGAACTACAGGTGCGACACCACGCCCAGCTAATTTTTGTACTTTGTTTTTGTAGAGATGGGGCTTTGCCATGTTGCCCAAGCTGGTTTCAAACTCCTGGACTCATGTGATCTGTCTGCCCTGGCCTCCCAAAGTGCAGGGATTATAGGCATGAGCCACTGCGCCAGGCTAACGTCCAAATTATTTTGTCTTAAAAGACCAACTTTAGGCCGGGCGCGGTGGCTCAAGCCTGTAATCCCAGCACTTTGGGAGGCTGAGGCGGGTGGATCACGAGGTCAAGAGATCGAGACCATCCTGGTCAACACGGTGAAACCCCGTCTCT
>NW_016107966.1:130568-131840 GCF_001604975.1 Cebus imitator | reverse complement strand
GTAGAGACGGGGTTTCACCATGTTGACCAGGATGGTCTCGATCTCTTGACCTCGTGATCCACCCGCCTTGGCCTCCCAAAGTGCTGGGATTACAGGCTTGAGCCACCGTGCCCGGCCGGCACCATATTATTTTTAAGACATTCTCAGACATCAGTGTATTCCATGTTTTGATATAGTATTTTCATTACTATTTATTTCTAAATATTTTACTTTTATCTTATACTTTCTTATTTACAAAGTTACTTAGAAGTTTTTTTTTAATTTCCAAAAGTATTGACTTTTTGTGGGGGTTTCATTTTTGTATGGACTGCAAATTGTATTGTGTTCAAAGACTAGGGTCTATATTAAACTAACATTTTTTTTTTTAAGATGGGGTCTTGCACTGTTGTACAGGCTAGACTGTAGTAGTGCAATCTTGGCTCACTGTAACATCCACCTCCCAGGTTCAAGCGGTTCTCCTGCCTCAGCTTCCCAAGTAGCTGGAATTACAGGTGCCTGCATCATGCCCAGCTAATTTTTTGTATTTTTAGGAGAGATGGAGTTTCACCATGTTAGCCAGGCTGGTCTCAAACTCCTGACTTCATGATTCATCCACTTTGGCCTCCCAAAGTGCCGGGATTACAGGCATGAGCCACTGCCTGGCCTAAACTAACTCTTTTACATTTGTTGAGACCGTGAACTTCTATTTCAGGAGTCAGATACTGTATGTCATCCACATATATATTGTAAAAGCTGTTATCTATACTAATATTTTTGTCTGATCAATAGTTGAAATCTTCCATTATGATGGTAGACTTGTCAAAGTTTCCCTATAGCTCTGTCATTTGTTTTTAACTTATCTATTTTGTTAGATAGGTAGCAGTTTCGAATTAAACAATTAGGGTGATTTAAACCTTTTTTTAAATTATAAAGTGACTCATTTACAATGCATTTTATCTTAGAGACCATTTTAGCTGATGTATAGCCACTTCAGCTTTCAGCTTTCTTTTAGTAGTATCTACTCATGACATGTTGTGCGTCCCTAATCTGAAAATCCAAAATGCTCCAAAATCTGAAACTTTTTGAGCACCAACATGAAACTCAAAGGAAATACACCTTTTCTGAGTTCTAAATGTTATATAGTGCATAGAACTGGATTTTTTTTTTTTTTTTTTTTTTTTTGACAGAGTCTTACTCCATCACCCAGGCTGGAGTGCAGTGGCACGATCTTGGTTCATTGCAACCTCCGCCTCCCAGGTTCAGGCAATTCTCCTGCCTCAGCCTCCTGAGTAG
>NW_016107966.1:116140-129500 GCF_001604975.1 Cebus imitator | reverse complement strand
TCTCAAAAACAAAAAAAAAAACAAAAAAAAAACCTATAGCTTCCATACTTAAAACGTAAAGTTAATCAAGGTCATTATATTCTCCTCCCAAACAAATGGAAGGCTCTTAGAACATTGTAATTCTGATCGCTGAACTATTGTTTTCAGCATTTTTTGTTTTTGTTTTTGAGACAGGGTCTTGCCCTGTTGTCCAGACTGGAGTGCACTAGTGGGCAATCAATCATAGCTCACTACAGTTTTGAACTCTGGGCTCAAGGGATCCTTCTGCCTCTGCCTGCCAAGTAGCTGGGACTACATGCAAGCCACTGTGCATGGCTAACTTTTTATTTTTTGTAGAGACCAGGTCTCACTGTGTTGTGCAGTTTGGTGTCAAACTCCTGGGCTCAATTGGCCTCCCTAAGTGCTGGGGATTACAGGTGTGAGCCACCATGCCCAGCTGGTTTTAACTCATTTTTTATATGCCTCCAAAAGAGACATTATTTGTTATGGTTTTCTACAGTTCATACTGGGTTATATCTGCCAGGATCTTCATCAGTCTTTTTTGTTAATCACTATTATGTATTACTTCTTCCTTCTTTATTCAATTTTAAAAATTCATGTGGCATATATTTCAACAGGCTTTTCAGTGAGGCTCTGTTATCCTAAAGTCTCTCAGTCTTTGAAAAGTCTTTAGTTAATTTTTGTTCTTGGATGATAAATAGAAATCAAATTCTAGATTGACAGTTATTTTTATTATTTTGAAGCTACTGTATTATCTTTGATTTCTATGGCTGCTACGGAGAACTTCTACCACCAGGTTATATTCTTGTGGGTAAACTATCTTTTTCTTTCCAGTTGTTTTTAAGCTTTTTATCTCTGTCGTTCTGCAGTATTTTTATTTATCCCTGGCTCACTGCGTTTCCTAAAGGTGAAGATGCATGTCTTTCATTAATCATTTTCAGCCATCATCACTTTTAATATTGCCTTGCTCCTCTACTCTTGATTCTCTCCTCTGAGAACTTCTACTGGACATATGCTGAATATTCTCATTCAATTGTTCATGCCTTTTAACCCATATTTTCCATCACTGCTCCATTCTTGCTAATTTCCCCAACTTCATTTTATATAGTTTATTCATTCTCTAATTCCATATACTAATATCTTAAGTTAATTTCCAGCACAGTTGTACCTCGGTATCTGCAGGGAGTTGGTTCCAGGATCCCTTTCACTACCAAAACCCACAGATTCTCAAGGACCCTATATAAAGTGGTGTCTTTATGGTGCTTTTTGTTTGTTTTTATTCTTTTTTGAGACAAGGTCTCATTCTGTTGCCAGGCTGGAGAGCAGTAGCACAGTCATGGCTCACTATAGCCTCAACCTCCTGGGCTCAGGTGATTCTCCCACCTCGATCTACCAAGTAGCTGGGACTACAGGCACATGCCACTATGCCTGGTCAATTTTTGTATTTTGTGTAGACAGGGTTTTGCCATGTTGCCCAGGCTGGTCTAGAACTCCTGGGCTCAAGTAGTCTGCCTGTCCCCATCTGCCAAAAGCACTGGGATTACAGGAGTGAGTCACCATGCCCAGCCTGGCGAAGTATTTGCATGTAACCTATGCACATCCTCTCATATACTTTAAATAATCTCTGGATTACTTATAATACCGAATACAAGAACTTTGTAAATAATTCTTATACTGTAGTTTAAAATTTGTATCATTTTTATTGTTGCATTGTTTTTTCAGGTATTTCCCATCACAGTTAGTTGATTTTGAAGATACAGAACCTGTAAATAGGGAGGGCTAACTATGTTGTATTTCTCATTTCTGAAAATTCTATTTAGTTTCTAAAGTTTGTTTTCTTCTTCTAAATATCTTTAATTTTAAATATACTTTATTTGTAGCCTCTGCTTAATAATTCTGTTATTTAAAGTCCTTAGGGGTCCTTATTGCCTTCTGACTCTTATGATAAATTGCCTCCATGTGTGTTCTGTTATTTTGAATTGTGATCTCAACTTTGGGGTTTTATATGTGGGTATCCTGTTCAGTCTGAGTTAACGTGCAACAAGCTAGAAATTCTGTTTCCTTCTGGCAACTGCCTAGAAATACTTTTCATATTAAATTCACAGGATTCTCAGACCTTACAAGTAGTATAAATTGGAATCCCAAACTGGTCAGAAGGTAGGTCTGTGGTGACAAATTCCCAGGAATGAATTTTATTCTCTGTACCATGAGTCCAAGCTAACACAAGCACTGGGAGGCGGATTTTTAAAAAAATCCTTTCATTGAAGGTGAATTTCTTTAAGGGTCCTGGCTTTGTTTGTGGATATCAATCCAACTTCTCACTTTGTAGGGGGGGCTAAGACCTTACCTCTAGTGTCCTTGTGTGATCTTTTTAAAAACCCAAGCATAGCTAGGCACAGTGGCTCATGCCTGTAATTCCAACACTTTGGGAGGCTGAGATGGGTGGATCACTTGTGGTCAGGAGTTTGAGACCAGCCTGGCAACCATGGCAAAACCCCATCTCTACAAAAAAATATGAAAATGAGCTGGGTGTGGTGGCACACGTTTGTAGTCCCAGCTACTCAGGAGGCTGAGGCTGGAAAATTGCTTGAACCTGGGAGGTCGCAGTGAGCCGAGACAGCACCATTGCACTCCAGCCTAGGTGACAAAGTGAGACTCCATCTCAAAAAAAAAAAGAAACCAAACACAAGCATACTGGTTACAGAGACTAGGGACTGTCTTTACTCCCAGGCAGTCACAGAGCATAAACCACACACCATACTGTTGAATTTTATGTTTTGGGGCCCCGCCCAGGCTGGAGTGCAGTGGCACAATCTTGGCTTACCACAACGTCCGCCTCTTAAGTTCAAGCAATTCTCTTGCCTCAGCCTCCCAAGTAGCTGGGATTACAGGCATGTGCCACCATCCCTCGCTAATTTTTGCATTTTTAGTAGAGACGGGTATTCATCATGTTGGCCAGGCTGGTCTCAAACTCCTGACCTCAAGTGATCCAACCACCTTGGCCTCCCAAACTGTTGGTATTACAAGCATGAGACATCATGCGCCCGGGTGATGATGTCAAAAAAATTTTAAACATTAATTCATCAACCCTGAACATAATACTCCAGTTATGGTCTATCAAATCACTTCAGCACATGACTTCATCTACCAGATAGTTTTCTTTTTTTAAATTATACTTTAAGTTCTGGGCTTCATGTGCAGAACGTGCAAGTTTGTTACATAGGTATATATGTGCCATGGTGGTTTGCTGCATCCATCACCCTGTCATCTACATCAGGTATTTCTCCTAATGCTACCTCTCCCCTGACCACCCACCCCGCTGCTATCACTTCCCTTGCCCCCCATCCCCTGCCCCCCAACAGGCCCTAGTGTGTGATGTTTCTCTCCCTGTGTCCATGTGTTCTCATTGTTCAACACCCACTTAGGAGTGAGAACACGTGGTGTTTGGTTTTCTGGTCTTTTGTCAGTTTGCTGAGAATGATGGTTTCAAGCTTTATCTATGTCCCTGCAAAGGACATGACCTCATCCCTGTTTTATGGCTGCATAGCATTCCATGGTGTATATGTGCCACATTTTCTTTATCCAGTCTATCATTCATGGGCATTTGGGTTGGTTCCAAGTCTTTGCTATTGTGAACAGTGCTGCAATAAACATACATGTGTATGTGTCTTTATAACAGAATGATTTATAATCCTTTGTGTATATACCCAGTAATGGGATTGCTGCGTCAAATCATATTTCTGTTTCTAGATCCTTGAGGAATCACCACCACACTGTCTTCCACATCCTCTCCAGCATCTGTTGTCTCCTGATTAATGATCACTATTCTAACTGGCATGAGATGGTATCTCATTGTGGTTTTGATTTGCATTTCTCTAATGATCAGTGACGATGAGCTTTTTCTTGTTTGTGGGCTGCACAAATATCTTCTTTTGAGAAGTGTCTGTTCATATCCTTCACCCACTTTTTGATGGGGTTGTTTTTTTTCTTGTAAATTTAAGCTTTTTATAAACTCTGGATATTAGCCCTTTGTCAGATGGGTAGATTGCAAACATTCCAACCTTTTTTCCCATTCTGTTGGTTGTCAGTTCACTGTAATGATAGTTTATTTTGCTGTGCAGAAGCTCTTTAGTTTAATTAGATCTGATTTGTCAATTTTGGTTTTTGTTGCCATTGCTTTTGGTGTTTTACTCATGAAGTCCTTGCCCATGCCTATGTCCTGAATGATATTGCCTAGGTTTTCTTCTAGAGTTTTTATGGTTTTAGGTCTTATGTTTAAATCTTTAATACATCTTAATTTTTTTTATAAGGTGTAAGGAAGGGATCCAGTTTCAGCTTTCTGCATATGGGTAGCCAGTTTTCTCAACATCATTTATTAAATAGGAAATCCTTTCCCCATTGCTTGTTTTTGTCAGGTTTGTCAAAGATCAGATGGTTGTAGATGTGTGGTGTTATTATTTTTTTCTTTTTTATAAAAAGAGATGGGGTTTCACCATGTTGGCCAGGCTGGTCTTGAACTCTTGATCTCGTGATCCACCCATCTTGGCCTCCCAAAGTGCTGGGATTACAAGCGTGAGCCACCGCGCCTGGCTGTGGTGTTATTTCTGAGACCTCTGTTCTGTTCCATTCGTCTTTATGTGTTCTGGTATCAGTACCATGCTGTTCTGATTCCTGTAGCCTTGTGGTATAGGTTGAAGTCAGGTAGTGTGGCGCCTCCAGCATTTTTTTTTTCTTTTTTGCTTAGGATTGTCTTGGCTATGCCAGCTGTTTTTTGGTTCCATAGGCAGTTTAAGGTGGTTTTTTCCAATTCTGTGAAGAAAGTCAATGATAGCTTGATGGGGATAGCATTTAATCTATAAATTGCTTTGGGCAGTGTGGCCATTTTCATGTTATTGATTATTCCTAACAATGAGCATGGAATGTTTTTCCATATGTGTCCTCTGTTATTACCTTGAGCAGTGGTTTGTAGTTCTCCTTGAAGAAGTCCTCCACATCCCTTGTTAGTTGTATTCCTAGGTACTTTATTCTCTTTGTAGGAATTGTGAATGGGAGTTCACTCATGATTTGGCTGTTTGTCTGTTATTGGTGTATAGGAATGCAGCTGTGAATTCAGCTGTGAGCCCGTCTGGTCCTGGACTGTTTTTGGTTGGTAGGCTGTTAATTGCTGTCTCAACTTCAGACCTTGTTATTGGTCTATTCAGGAATTTGGCTTCTTCTTGGTTTAGTCTGGGAGGGTGTAAGTGTCCTGGATTCATTTTTTGGAAGGGTTTTCACGTCTCTATCTCCTTCACTTCTGCTCTTAGCTATTTCTTCCACTAGCTTTTGAATTTTTTCTTACTCTTCTAGTATTTTGTTTTTCTTAATTGAATTATATCACACTATTTTGGGCACTGTATTTTTAATGTAAGGAAGCATGTCAGCTTAAAGTCACATGGCAAGGATCAGGACCAGAATCTTACCTTGATATATATATATATATATATATATATATATATATAGAATATATATATATATATATATATATATAAAATATATATATATATATATATATATACAGAATATATATATATATATATATACACAGAATATATATATATATATACACAGAATATATATATATATATATATATACACACAGAATATATANATATATATATATATATATATATATATATACAGAATATATATATATTGATACAGAGTTTTGCTCGTGTCCCCCAGGCTGGAGTGCAATGGTTCAATCTCGGCTCATTGCAACCTCCACCTCCTGGGTTCAAGTGATTCTTCTGCTTCAGCCTCCCAAGTAGCTGGGATTACAGACACACGCCATCACTCCCAGGTAATTTTTGTATTTGTATATATACAGAGTTTCACCATGTTGGCCAAGCTAGTCTTGAACTCCTGACCTCAAGTGATCCCACCCATCTCAGCCTTTCAAAGTGCTGGGATTACAGGTGTTATCCACCACGCCCAGCAGAACCTTGATCTTTTAAATGTGAATTTCAGATATTTCTATGACCTGTAAGGGGAGAGGTGGGGAAGATGAAGGTTGAAGGGAATATTGAATAAGAAACTATCTGTACTAGCTCCTCAATACATGAGATATTTGATAATAGCTATATAAAACAAGCCTTATTCCCATGTTAACAGATGAGAAATTAAAGCTCAAAAAGGTTAAATGATTTTGCTAAGATCACTATGTGACCCGAATTCCAGTAGTAATTGCCTAGACAAATCCATTTTCAAGCAGGGCGCAGTGGTGTATGCCTGTAGTCCTAGCTATTTGTGGTCTGAGGTGAGAGGATTGCTTGTGCCTAGGAGTTCACGTACAGCTTGGGCAACATAGCGAGAACCTATTTCTGAAAATAAATAGGTTGGGTGCAGTGGCTCATGCCTGTAATCCCAGCACTTTGGGAGGCCAAGGCACGTGGATCACTTGAGGTCAGGAGTTCAAGACCAGCCTGGCCAACATGGTGAAACTGTCTCTACTAAAAATACAAAAAATTAGCTGGGCGTGGTGGTGTGTGCCTGTAATCCCAGTTACTTGGGAGGCTGAGGCAGAGGCAGAATAGCTTGAACCCAGGAGGCAGAGGTTGTGGTGAGTTGAGATCATCCTGCTGCACTCCAGTGTGGCAACACAGCGAGACTCCCTCTCAAATAAAAAATAAATGAATAATCCATTTTCTTCCCTCTACACCAGAGGTCAGCAAACTTATTCTGTTAAAGGCCAAACAGTAAATATTTTAGGCCTCGTAAGCCATGCAGTATCTGCTGCAACTATTCAGTTTTCCTGTTGTAGCATTAAGGAAGCCACTGAAAAGTGTAAACAACGAGCATGGCTGTGTTCCCGTAAAACTTTAAGGACAGTGACATTTGAATTTCATATAATTTTCACACGTAACACTACTATTACTTGGATCTTTTCCCCAAGCATACAAAAATATAAAACCCATTGGTAATGCATGGGTCTTGCACAAACAGCCTGGAGTTGACCCATGGGCCATGGTTTGCTGACCCCTCTTGTACACCATAACACCTTCTTGTAAGTACACCTCTCTTATGCCTTTGTTCCAAACAATACTGGGTTAGGAAAGACATGGAAAGAAAATGAGACACATTATTATTTTTTTTTTTTTGAGATGGAGTTTTACTCATGTTACCCAGGCTGGAGTGCAATGGCGCATCTCGGCTCACCGCAACCTCCGCCTCCTGGGTTCAGGCGATTCTCCTGCCTCGGCCTCCTGAGTAGCTGGGATAACAGGCACGTGCCACCATGCCCAGCTAATTTTTTGTATTTTTAGTAGAGACGGGGTTTCACCAAGTTGACCAGGATGGTCTCGATCTCTTGACCTCGTGATCCACCCACCTTGGCCTCCCAAAGTGCTGGGATTACAGGCTTGAGCCACCGCGCCCGGCCTGAGACACATTATTTTTTGTACCCTATAGGTGATTGAGGGGTTGTTGCTACATAGCCCCCTCAATTTATGCTGTAGGAGTCTTATTCTAACGCTAAATGTTAGAATATGCAGTTGGGAGTCTTATTCTAACGTTAAATGTCTCTTTTGTGGCTTATCCTAACCTTAAAATTGTAAATTCATTTAAGAAAGATTTTTTTTTTTTTTTTAAGACAGGGTCTTACTCTGTCACCCAGGCTGGAGTACAGTGGTATAGCCATGTCTCTCTGTAGCATCAACCTCCCAGGCTCAAGAGATTTTACCACCCTAACCTCCTGAGTAGCTGGGACTATAAGGTGTGCACCACCATGCCTAATCTTTTTTTTTTTTAGATACGGGTCAAACTATGTTGCCCAGGCTGGTCTTGAACACCTGGACTCAAGCATTCTGCCTGCCTCTACCTCCCAGTGTTGGGATTACAGGTGTGAGGCACTGTACCTATCTTCTTATTGTAAAATTTCCTTTAATGCTTTAATAATTGGTGTATAGTAAGTGCTAACTAAATACTCACTGATAAGCACTGATCAGACGCTGCCAAATACTGTCTTTCTTTATTCACAGATGATAGTCAATGGGCAAAACATATAAGCAGTTACAATGAAATGAGAAGCAGTATAGCAGTCAGGCTATATGTAAGATTTAACAACAAAATTATCACTTCCTTTTAATTTAGTTTAAGGGATAATTTAAAAAGCATTTCTTGGCCCTATCATTTCAGTTCCAGTCATTATTATGTGTAAGTGAACACTAAGTTTGATTTTCCCTTCTCTCACAGAACAATTTTGGTGATCTAGATGGTGGCCACTACGCTGCTTTCTGCAAGAATTCGGTCACACAGGCCTGGTATAGCTTTGGTGACACAGGTCAGTGAGATTCCAGGTACTTCCGTTCAAAACGCTACAGCCTATCTCCTGTTCTATAGCTGTCAGCCCTTTTCCATACCGACACAAAAGTGTTAAAAGCCAGGAAAATGGTGTTTCTGGAACACTGCAAAACAAGCAATTAGCATGTGGTGGTAGAGTTTTGTCATTAAACTCTTACAACGGACTTGCATCATTAACATTTTTATGTCTTTCGGGAATGTTATACAACCTTTTATCTTAACGTAAGTCTGTTGTCCAGAAGAGGGGTGCTGGTTCACTGGAAAAGGCAGTGTGAAGATAATGCAATGCTAATGGACAGAGGCCTTCAAAACACTGCAGATTACATAGTGAGTTCAGGTTTTAAAATTCAGTGTTTATCAGAAAATATCTCATATATAGTCAACAAATTATTTTCCAAAGATACTTCATGGAGCTAAACAAAAATAATTTTTGTTCAAATGGCTCTTTGAGTTTAAGAATGTGATCTGGATATATCTGATACAATAATTTAGCCAATAAGTAAGTGGTAAGTTTCTTACACTAATTGTAAAACATGAAAAGCTTTCAGCTTCACAATTTGAACCCCATCCTTTCATCTTCTCCCTGAGAGCCTGCTAATGGTGATCTCTTTCTGAAGTACTTTTAGAATCTTATTTTTATATGGAGTGTTTTACTGACTACACATATAGCAACTGAGTCCCTTGGTTTAATATATCACTCTGTGAAGATGTGGTTTATAATGCAGTTCACTTTGCAACCATGCCTGACACCTAGAATTTTTACCTTAATATGTAGAATGAATATTCTCAACATATGAGAATACTAGTCTTGAAAGGATGGCTCTGGGTGTTATTATATAGCACACATGTGTGTATAAAATCTATGGTTTTACATACATAGATACACTGTATTTGATAATACAGTATTAAAGACAAAACACAGGGTTGTCAATTATTTTTCTCATTAAGATTTTAATGTAGCTGTAAATGAAATTCTCATTTTAAAAAAATTAAAGAAAGTTTCCATTTTTTTTTTTAGAATAAAGATTTAGTGCACAAATACAGCCCAAAGCCAACAGAAAAATAGCTCTGCCCTGTCAGTCATTTCCCTAAGAAAGCAATGCAGTTACTCAAAATAGGCTGAAAGAAAAAAAAAAAAAAAAAAAAAAAAAAAAAAAAAAAAAAAAAAAAAAAAAAACAAAAAAAAAAAAAAAAAAAAAAAAAAAAAAAAAGCCTCTGAGTTCTAGTTTTCACAAAAGGACCACATGTTAAACTATGTACATTGATTTGATGTGCAAGTATGCAATAAATATGTACACATACATTCCTATCTGCTTTACATCATTCTAGAGTATATCAAGATGGGATTTAGAAATGTGAAAAGGCCGTAATAGTGAAAAGGAAAAACAAGGATACAATGGGTTTTAGACCAGCAGAATAATGCTTAGCTAGTTAATTATTTTAACTTTGGAGCAGATTAAAAAAATTGTTTTGAAATAAATGGTACCTGTGAGTGATGCTTACTGCAATACTTGTTAAATGTTATTTGTCAGCACTGACCGGAATTATATAGTGCTAGTAACATAGCTCCCACTGTCCTAGAATTCCTCTAAATGGCCAGCTATAGCTACCATTATCTTGATAAGCATTTCAAGAGTTGTGTTGCTGAGCCTTTTAAAAGATAACTAGCTTATAACCTATGTCTCCTTATGTGGCTACATCAGTTACTCGTGGTCCCAAGGAAGTATAAAAGAGGATATAAGCTGCTGAAGATTTCACAGAAGAAACAGAGATATCGGAAACTTCGTGATCATCAAACTTAAACCACCGTTGTCTCGCTGCGTTTTTACAATAGGCTGTGTAGTGGCCTCCATCCAGCCCGCCGTAGTGATTCTGTGCCAAACAGAATAGAAAATCAATTCAATTTAAATTGTTATTTAAAATATGCCAATAGTTTCAAAGCTTTATGTTGTTCTTACTCTCCCATGAGGTAGGAAACCACTTGAAACTTTTTAACTTGCTTTGAAACAAATTGTCTTCAGTTCAAAGAGATACTTACTGAAACAGAAAACAAATTATATTTCTTCAGATTGTTCTTTGGACCAATAACATATTGTGACAAGTCAAGATTTTCTAAAGGGAAATCCACAGATGTCTGCAATTTTTGTTTCCACCTGCCATCATAGGAAAAACTGCAGAACAAAACATTACAATTATACTGACAGAGGAAGATACTAGGATGAATCTTCATTCATTAACATCCAGAATGTTAGCCAGGACCATAAAAATCAATTTCAAATATAAAGACTTGGAATTTTAGTAGTAGGGGAACCCATTAAAGATATTTGGCTCCATTTTCATTTTACAAATGAGAAAACTGAGGCACACCGATATTTAATGATGTGCCTAAGGTCAAACAGCCAGAACTGTAGAGGTAGAACTACACTCTGGTCCAGCTACAACTGCTACATGAGTCTTCTACAAAGGTAAGACACACATGTTTATAATGCTGATCACCACAAAAGCAGAGAATGAAAGCCAGAAATTGACAGTAGGGAAACTATTGACTAAAATAATGGCATTCATTCTGGCATATTCTGCTCCTTTAAACATCAAAACAATGATATATTGGTTGGTGTAATATGGCTATTTCAGAATTTTAAAAAATATTCAGCAGTAAAAATGTTAACAAATGTGTAATCACTTATAGAATGTTTATACCTCCACAATTCTCAAATAAGACAATGGAAAAAACTAGCTTTTGTTAGAAAGCTTTTTTTTTTTTTATCTTAATACAAGATAAAACATTTTAAACAAATGCTTTCGACACAAAAATTACAGTTCTCAATAAAAAAGTGCAACTTTAAAGTTTTTCAAAAAATCAACTCTCAGTTCTCACTACACGGATGGATTACATGAAGACAAAAGAATCAGCAAAAGAAATAGTTTGTGTTTTCTAACTCTTGTCATTATTCCTTCTATTACAGGACTAGATCTTTTTCATCAATTGGAAAATCTGGACAAAATTATTTCTGCACTTAATGGTATCATTAACATATTTTATCTTTAAAATTATACTTTAAAAATTATAAATTTCATTTAACACATGACTGTTATGCTTAGTCTGCTGTTTGAATGTTTCGTTTCATGTGCTATTTTGTTTTTGAATTATATGTATAACTTTTTATACATTTTCACTTGATGCTTTGTAATTATTTAAAATTATGTCTGAAACGCAATAATCATAAGAAATGACATGAACTAGTGGTATTGTCATTTTCCTATGGTATTTGAAAACACTGAGATGAACTAACATTTCTGCTTTATCTCCCTAGATCTACTGTAACCAGATAATTGTCCTTTGTTATGTACCCATGGCAGGCAGTACAAGTATAAATGACACAGGACTTAGAATTCCTTCATTTAATTTCACTGAACAGAAAAAAAAACTTTTCCCTTTACCGTTTCAGATGCACTAAAAGCACAGGTGGTAACTTCCAGATTTCTATCTTTTTTAGAGAATCCCGTCGAGCTCTGCAATGACTGCAGTAAAATCTGTTGTTATCTGTGAGTTTTTCTTCTTTGGAAAATAATCTAAGGCAATCCTGGCAGAAAAAAAGAAGTAGCAGATACTCATTAATTCATTTCTTCAACAGTGTCAAAGAGCACCTATTTAGTCACTCTGCAGGCACCAGTGATTCAACAATAAACTACCCAGAAGAGTTCCTGCCCTCCCAAAGCTTGTGATCTAGTGAAGAGTGTAGACAAGTGAACACAGACAGCACAGTGTGTGGTGAGTGCTCTCTACAATGTGTTGTGACAGGACACAGGAAAGCCCCTAACCTGATCAATCAGGGAAAACCTGTTGGAGGAAATGATATTCTGGAGGTTTTTAAGACTAAAGGTATCAATAAGCTATTATATAAGAAACATTGTTGATATATGGAAAATAGGACATTTACTTGCTATCCCCATGTAAAGCAAATGCTTATGAAAAGTAGGCCTAAGTTGAAGTCAACAGACAACTTTCCAAATTGACTTATAAAACTTCTTAAAAACATATTAACAATTCTTAAAGAATATTTAATAGCGGTACTTTAAAAAAAATTCTAATTCTTTCTCATCTACATAGTCCTAATTATAAAACAGAATTTATATAGAGTTTTACTGATAAAATGTTTATAAGAGTAAAGACCAGAAATAAACAACATACATCTCTATATCCATATAAACAGCATTTTTATCCAATAAATCATTTTCTCCCTATCTTAAATTTACCTGTAATGTACATTTACTTGTGGATGCTAGCGGCAGAGACAAATACATGAAGGCCTCAAATGTCCTAGACTTTTTGTGACAGGTGAGGCACTGTACTGTAGATTTGAATTGACCCTGAAAAAGTGCAACAATTATAGACTCATTGAGCTGCTTGTGTTTCTGCCAGGCATGTTCTGCAGCTTTAAAGTCATCGAGATGATCATTATTTTCTTCTTTATATCTCTTCCGATTATCAGCCTGGAAATAACAGAATTATTTAAGCTCTATATTAATATCTCAAAGATATAAATTGAAAGAATAAAAGTAAATACAAACACTATGCAGATTTAGAAACACTTGTAATTCTCACAAAGGAGCTGTGATCTCATTGAGTGTGGCAAAAATAATTCTAGCCAAAAATACTGAAAAAACCCACTTTATCAAAGAATATGACTTGCTGAAATTTCCCCAATTTTTATTTAAAAAGCTAAAAAGGGTCAGATCTGGTGGTTCATGCCTATCATCCCAGTATTCTGGGAGGCCAAGTCAGGAGGATTGCTTGGGGCCAGGACTTCGAGACCAGCCTGTGCAACACAGTGAGAATCCCATCTCTAGCAGAAAAAAAGCTAAAAAGTTTGGTTTTGAAAAAAGATATCCTACATGTAGCTGGGAATTAAGGCTACAACTAGACAGATAAAATTTTGTTGCCCTAGCCTCTCTATATGTATATATACACATTTGTAAGTGTATTGTGTGTGTGTGTGTGTGTGTGTGTGTGTGTGTATAT
>NW_016107966.1:108310-115927 GCF_001604975.1 Cebus imitator | reverse complement strand
GCAGTGGGGGGACAGAGTCTCACTCTGCTGCCCAGGCAACAGATTGTGCTGTGGTACAATCTCGGCTCACTGCAACTTTTGCCCAGGTTCAAGCGATTTTCCTGCCTCAGCCTCCTGAGTAGTCAGGATTACAGGCGTGTGCCACTGTTATCTGGACAATTTTTGTATTTTTAGTAGAGATGAGGTTTTACCATGCTGGGCAGGCTGGTCTTGAACTCCTGACCTCAAGTGATCCGCCAGCCTTAGCCTCTCAAAGTGCTGGGATTACAGGCATGAGCCACTGCACCCAGCTGAGTAATTCTTATTTTAGAATAAAGCATAAGAATAGGGCATGTTCCACTTTCAGTAAGGGAATGGGAAAAATAATAACATATATTATATATGTGAAATTATATAACAAAGATGCTCAAACTGTCTATAATCTTTTATAAGATCATTTGCTTATAATTTTACTTTCATATATATGTGGGTCACAAACTCCAAAAACGATTTTAACATTTACAAATTTCTCAGCAATACTGCTTGTTAATTAGTATACCAATTGTGTATGCTTCAAATATTACACTTACCAAATGTTTTATAATTCTCTTATACAGTCATTATTTGAATAAACAAGTAGTGAACTGTCACCAACTAGAATTTTAAATTGCTATAAAAATACAGTTCTACTGAGCAACCCTAAACAGTCTCTGCAACTTAGAAAAGTCAAATTTCTTACTTTATTTAAATCTTCATGGAGGCCATCCATTAGGAATAGAAGCAGTTCTTGTGAATCTTGCTGGCTGTATCCTGCAAACTGGTCATTGATCTTCCCAATGGTGATTTTAAAGTCTTTTGGACTGATGTATCTATACTGTCCTGTCCACAGGGCTTTCATGATTATACCAAATTCTTCTGCCACTTCACCTTTATGCCCCAATAGATTTGACCTGTGCAAATAAAAGTTACAAAAGATAATAAAGGAAGTTTAAAAGTTAAGTAAGGTACAATGGATTCTTGATGTCAAGACAATATTATTCACAAATTGTAGCGCTACATTAAACTACATATTTACTTGCAGGCTTACCACCAGATTCTCACCTGAATCTGACTTGCTCACATCCCTCCAGCTTCCTTCTTTTGGCAACAAGCCCTACATGGTCTCATCAACAGGCTCCAATTAATGACAGTGAGGTTCCGCCTTCCAGCACTGCTCTCATCCTGTCTGTCCTTTACTAATCAGAGAAGGCTTTTCTCTAGATTACTCTCTTTTTTTGAGATAGATACGGTCTCACCCAGGCTGGTGGAGTACAGTGGCACAATCACAGTTCACTGTAGCCTTGACCTTCTGGGCTCAGGTGATCCTCCCACCTCAGCCTCCCAAGTAGCAGGGACTATAGGCATGTGCCACTACACCTAGCTAATTTTTGTAGAGACAAGAGTTTTGCCTTGTTGCCCAGGCTGGTCTCAAACTCCTGGGCTCCAAGTGATCCACCCTCCTCAGCCTCCCTAAGTGTTAGGATTAGCAGTGTGAGCCACAGTGCCTAGCCTTCATTATACCTAAGAATAAAGATATTTTCCCCTTTCTAATTTGACTTCTCTGGAGCTGAATGGTAAGTATTAAGGTTTGAAAGGTAAAATAGGTTCTTGATGTCAACATGAAGTTATTCACATACTGTAGCCCTATACCAAAATGCTTATTTATTCACAGGTTTACCACCAGATTCTTAACTAAATCTCACTTCAAAGATCCCAAAATTCAGGTGTTGCCAGTGTGATAGGATTAAGAGATGGGGCATTTAAAGAGGTGACAGCACCAAGAGGGCTGCCCTCCCTGGTGAATAGGATTAGGTACTGTTATTAAAGGGCTTGACAGGAAGAGTTTCTCCTTTTGCCATTTGACCTTCTACCGTGTGAGGATGCAGCAAAAAAGCTTACCAGATGCCGGCATCTAGATGATGGCCTTCCCAGTCCAGAACTATGAGAAAATAAACTTCTGTTCTGTTCTTTACAAATTACCCAGTCTCAGGTATTTTGTTATAGCAGCAGAAAACTAATGGACTAAGATGGTAAATATGGTTAGATCATCCTTTAGCATTATAATACAAAAAGTATGACATTTATTTACCTGTTAATATCATCCTGATAACAGTTTCGGTTGAAATAATCAGCCAAATGTGGAGCATTACATAGGCACTGCAATATTGAGTTCATATAACAAGTATTTCCTAAGTTACGAAGTCCAGTGAGAGCTGGTCCAGAACCTCCAAAAACAGGATTGAGGTTACGAATCTGAGAAGCAGAAAGCCGTGAGATCTCAGCTTTAGGGTAGCATGTCGGCCTGAGGAAGAAAAAGCATACAAGATGTCTTAAAATGCTGAGCATCTGAAATTAAGGTTCTATACTATAAAAATGGCAGCAAACTGAAGTACCTGTACGACAGGCATGTTGTAAACAGTAAAAGTGTTAAATCATAAGGTGCTGGGTCTTCCAGGACATTTAATATTTAGGTTAACATTAGTCATACGACTAAGGTCTGAGACCTTTCCATGAAACACATACCTTTAACCTCTTTTTGTTGTTGAAACAGAGTTTCGCTCTTCTTGCCCAGTCTGGAGTGCAATGACGTGATCTTGGCTCACTGCAACCTCTGCCTCCTGGGTTCTAGCGATTCTCCTGCTTCAGCCTCCCTAGTAGCTGGGATTACAGGTGCCCACCAGCATGCCTAGCTAATTTTTTGTATAATTCTTAGTAGAGATGGGGTTTCACTACGTTGGCCAGGCTGGTCTCAAATTCCTGACCTCAGCCTTCCAAAGTGCTGGGATTACAGGCATGAGCCACTGCACCTGGCTCATAACTTTAACCCTCTTATGTGGGTCATGGATCTTACACCATAAGATTATCTAGCTGCTCATGAACCAGGAGCTCTAGTAGAGAAGGTTCTTTTAAACTACTTTAAATAATCCCTGGAAGTCTGGCACTATAAAATGTTTGAACTAACCCAGAAAGCCAAACAAGGAATTAAAAAAACAAAACAAAACAAAACATACTGTGGAGTAGATATCAAGGGAGGCAGAGGTTATTTGTGTACTATTAATTACATTCTAGAATGTGTTGACTATCCAAGAATGGCTAGTCAAAAAATACAGTTCTGGCTGGGCATGGTGGCTTATCTCTGTAATCTCACCACTTTGGGAGGCTGAGATGAGCGGATCACCTGAGGTCAGGAGTTTCAGACAGCCTGCCCAACATGGTGAAACCCCGTCTCTATTAGAAATAAATAACAAAAAGTAGCCAGACGTGGTGGCACGCACCTGTAGTCCCATCTACTCAGGAGGCTGAGGCAGGACAATCGTGTGAACCCAGGAGGCAGAGGTTGCAGTGAGCCGAGATCATGCTACTGTATTTTATCCTGGGTGACAGGGTGACACTCCGTCTCAAAAAAAAAAAAAAAAGTTCCTCATTTGCACTAAGGAGGAACAAACTTTTCAAAGTAGCTACAAACCATACTGGACAGCAGATACAGAACATTTCTGTCACCATGGGAAGATCTGCTGGACAGTGCTGGAGCAGAGAATGCCTTCTAGACTTTTCACCGTGGTGTATTGATTTAGATATGGAAATACTAGAACTGCTGTGGCATAAGGAAAATCTTAAGGGATAGGTCTTTTTTCTTAATTAATCCTTAACCTTCTTCCACCCCTAAAAGTAATACTGAGAACAAATTAAACTACATTTCAATCAGCTTTTCTCTACACGTGCTCAGTTGCATTTACTCGTGCTCTTTTTCTGTTCTATATATATTAAAAAATACATGAACAACATGATAGTCCTTCAAGCACTGTCAAATTAACACACTTTACTAAGAATGATGATTCAAGAAGAAATTAAATCTCACTAGTTATTATAATGAACCCTAAAATCTGTAACAAGATTAACAGAATTTTTAAAAGCTCCCTCGAATAAGTCCTCACCTTGCAGGTTAAGTTCTCAGGAGGAAAAAATTTCAACTACTTTCTTAGAATGTGTTACGAAGGAGGCTTTAAGACAGCCCAATTAAAATACCCTGGCAAATACAAAAGTGTGTATAATAAATGGGGGAAAAACTCCATTTATTTATATTTCCATCTATTTCCCCCCCTCCTCCCAAAAAAGTAAAGATTAAAAGTAGTACACAGACTTGAAAATCATCTCTTCATAGCCCTATCAGTCATAAGCTAAGGAGATTCCAAAACAGATAAAGCCAGAACTATAGTTAAATGAGAACCTATTTTGGGAAACTTAATCAACCTATTGGTCACTATTTTTGTGAACAGAACAGCAAACAATACAATAAAGGAAAAAGGAACAGAATAAGGATTAGAGGCTGATATACTAAAGTGCTTGTTATTTTAATACCAGAGAAAAACTTTGCGCACATTATGGGCTAACGAAAAAAGGTTTCGAACTTGGGTGCTGCAACAAGACAAGCTCAATAACCCTGTAAATTACGGTCCTCAAAGGGAGATTCAGGGGCCATAGGAGGTCTATGAAAAACGTGAGGGGACTCTGGCATGCCGCTGTAAAACACAACAATGATATCATATTTACATTAACACTTCAAATAATCCTCTCTGGTATGATATTAAGTGAGCACTTGGGAGAAAAACCAACAACATTTTCTCTATTCTTTCTCTGTGGTAAACAGTAATGGCTGGTATAGATATCCACAGAAATTTCTGACTCCCTGACACTAATAAGCTGCTAGAGTTAGAGTGGAAATGTTGAAATACAGCACATTATTTTAGTTCTAGAAGTTAAGATAAACATACTTGTTTTCCCGATTAACTGTCGGAGTTACCGTTGGCTTCCTCTTCTCTTCCTCTTGAATAGCCTGGGTTATATCTGGGGAGGAGTAGGAGCGCTTCAGTTTGGAAGGTTCTCTATCCCGCTCAGCAGGAATCTGTGGCTTGGCTTTATGAGTGGGAGGTGTGGAAGGAGGTGCAGATGAAGGAGCCATTTCCGGTGGGTACATATGAACAGTGTTGGTGGGTGAATGATAATAACGAAAGGTTCCAGTGATTGGGTCAAGAAACTTAGATTAAAAAAAAGAAAAAAAAAAAAACAGGTCAAAAAACAAAAATAACCATTATATAAACAAAGAAATCATTCCAAAGTATTCTGCTAAATTTACTTTTGGATTAAAATAATTTGAATAAAATGGTGATAAACTTCAAAAGAAATTTAGGTTTTAAAATAAAATACTCTTTTTTTTTTTTTCTTTTGAGAGGAAGCTCACCACAACCTCCACCTCCTGGGTTAAAGCAATTCTCCTGCCTTAGCCTTCTGAGTAGCTGGGACTACAAGCGTGTGCCACCATGTCCGGCTAATTTTTGTATTTTTAAAAGAGACGGGGTTTCACATGCTGGCCAGGACAGTCTCGATCTCCTGACCTCAGGTCTTCCAAAGTGCTGGAATTACAGGTGTGAGCCACCTCACCTGGCCATTTCTAAATGACAAATACCAGAATGCTCATATATTGTAGCCAGCATCTCAGGTTGGGTATTGAGAAATCTCACCCTGTTATAATTAGGGGAAAAACCTATGTGCTCTGTAATAGAGAAATGAAATTGACTTTGCATTACACAATATGTAAAATAAACATGTTAAAAACATATTTTTTAGGAACACAGTGACTATTTTATTGCTAATTTTGACTTTTACCTTGGCCCAGCCTGAAGGCAGTCCTGGTACGATCCTCCCCATTTCTTCACTTCTTGCTCTTGTCAAAGGTTCTCGTTGAGCCTAGTTAAAAAAAAAAAAAATCTACTTTTTCAATTAAATTTTGTTATATAAAAACTTAAGCTACTTGTACCAAAGAATCAAAAAAACCATGCCTTGGCTGCCCTTAATATTTTATAAAACAGATTCAGAGATGAAAAACAATTATCTTTTTCTTAAAGTACAAATATTACTATACCACGGTATTGAGGAGTATGTCTAAGCCTGTAATGATAGCAGGTGGCAAGGTGGTGGTAGATGGCTTCTGTGGTAGTTCATAGGGAGGAAGACAGTGGATCCAAGCAAATAAGAAAGGCCACAATTTTGGTTTTTCTAAAATTTTGCATCTCAAGCTATTTTATTTTTAGTCAATTTTTTTTCATTTTCCACAGTAAACGATTACATAAAATATAAACCTATATTCTTCAGGACTGAGTGTGCCCTTTCTCTGTATGCCAAGAGGTGTGAGTAGAGAACAGATGATATAGCATCCTAGCAAATGAATATTCATAAGAAAGGCTACAAAATTTCATTATCATGGCCTATTGTAAATCTACCTAAAGTCATCTTGCTCTCCCAACATTTCTTCTTCTGTATTCATTCATTCCATAAAATACTGATTAAATGTTATGTAAGTAAAAACAAACCAGCATATTGAGGCATCAACCTCAATATAATTGAATATGATACTTCCATTTCCTTTAAAAAATTATTAATAACAGAAAACAAAAATGCCCGATGAACCACCCACTTCTATTTTTATATTCTTCTTGTCTTAAAATATATACATTCTAGGCCAGCTCACGCCTGTAATCCAGCACTTTAGGAGGCCAAGGCAGGAGGATCTCTTGAGCCCAGGAGTTTAGAGATCAGCCTAGGCAACACGACCCTGTCTCTACAAAAAATTTTTAAAAATCAGCCAGGTTTGGCTGGATACGGTGGCTCACGCCTGTAATCTGTGCACTTTGGGAGGCTAACCTCATCACTTTGTGTGGATGAGGTGGGCGGATCACCTGAGGTTAGGAGTTCAAGACCAGCCTGGCCAACATGGTGAAACCCCATCTCTACTTAAAAAAAATGCAAAAAGTAGCTGGGCATGGTGGTGTGTGCCTGTAATCCCGGCTACTCAGGAGCCTGAGGCAGGAGAATTGTTTGAACCTGGGAGGTGGAGGTTGCAGTGACCTGAGTTCATGCCACTACACTCCAGCCTTGGCAACAGAGTGAGACTAAAAAAACAAAAACAAAAAAACCCCAAACAAACAAAAACACCCAGGCACGCCTGGTGGCATGCACCTGTGGTCCTAGCTACTCCAGAGGCTGAGGTGGGAGGATCACTTGAGTCCAAATGCTCAAGGCTTGAGCCCAGGAGGTCAAGTAAGCTATGATCATACCACTGTACTGCTGCCTGGGTGACAAATTCTGTTGAATACAAATGTGTAATAAATAGAATCTGTGTGCTGGAAAAAAAATTCTGTCAAAATGAAGTCAAATGGCACAACTATCCATCCACATGCAAAAAGATAGACTTAGACCCTTATCATACTATATATAAAAACTACTTTGAGATGGCTCATATATCTAAAGACTAAAGCTAAAACCTTAAGAAGAAAACATAAGAGAAAATCTTCATTACTTTATGACTCTGGGTTAGACAAAAATGATTCTTAGACACAATACCAAAAGCATAATCCACATGAGAAAAATATGACAGAATAGACTTCCACAAAAACTTTTGTGCTTCAAGAAACTCCATCAAGAAAATGAAAATATGCCGGGCGCGGTGGCTCAAGCCTGTAATCCCAGCACTTTGGGAGGCCGAGGCGGGTGGATCACGAGGTCAAGAGATCGAGACCATCCTGGTCAACATGGTGAAACCCC
>NW_016107966.1:94130-108129 GCF_001604975.1 Cebus imitator | reverse complement strand
ACAGAGCAAGACTCCATCTCAAAAAAAAAAAAAAAAAAAAAAGAAAATGAAAATATAAGCCACATATTGGGAGAAAATGTTTGCAAATATCATTTAAAAAATTTTTAGAGATAGGGTTTCACTATATTGCCAAGGCTGTTCTTGAACCCTTGGCACAAATGATTCTCCTGCCTCAGTCTCCCAAGTAGCTGGGTCTGCAGGCACGTGCCACCACACCTGGGCTTGTACTCGCACTGATGATGACCTTATAGATTTTAAAAACACTACCCTCAAGCATTTAGCACAGTGCTAGAGAGACAGTAGTTGTTTAGCAAATACTGTAAGCTTTAGTGGTGAGTAAATCTTGAGAAGGCTGGGCCTTCTTAATATCTGACAATTACTTTAAAATGTTATTTAATCAATACTTGTATGTGGCATTTTACATAGAATGAACGTAGGGTGGATTATACAGCATGACATTTAAGACAGCCAGAAGATATATTCAATACTGTTGCTTCCTGAAGGGCAGAGATGGGGCAAGATGGCAGGTGGCCAACAAGGACAACTTTTGCTTTCCTTTCATTGTTGCCAAAGACATTGGCTGTGGCTGGCGTGAAGCCCTGCTTAAAATGTCAGGTCCAGTAGGAATAACTGCAAACCTCCATTTTAACTTTGTATTTTTTAGTTTTTAGTCTTCACTTTGTAGTTCCAGTCATCTAATCCCTACTCCTTCCATCTAAAAGGAACAGAATAATGTCAGAAGAGAAGGCATGTATATGTATATCTCTCTCTTCATTTTCTCTTATTGTTAACTCATTTTCAGCTCTCTTGAGTTTCACTTTTGGAGCACTGCTGTTTGACTAGGGCTGAAATTCTTAATCTTTGTCAGGCTTACATATCTTAAGAAATTTCATTTTTTGTTCTTAGAAGAACATCAATAAAACGTAACATGGTTTTATTTTTTCTCTATTTTTATTTTTCCATAGGTTATTGGGGTACAGGTGATACTTGGTTACAATCTAATTTTGTTTGGTTTTTTTTCATATGGAGTCTCACTCTGTTGCCCAGGCTGGAGTGCAATAGCACGATCTTAGCTCACTGCAACCTCCACCTCCTGGTTTCAAGTGGTTCTCCTGCCTCATCCTCCCAAGTAGCTGGGACTACAGGGACAAGCTACTACACCTGGCTACTTTTTGTATTTTTAGTAGAGACAGGGTTTCACCATGTTGGCCAGGCTGGTCTCAAACTCCTGATCTCAAATGGTCCTCCCGCCTTTGCCTCCCAAAATGCTGGCATTATAGGCGTTAGCCACCATGCCCGCCTATTACTAAGTTCTTTAGTGGTGATTTGTGAGATTTTAGTGCACCCATCACCTGAGCAGTATACACTGCACCCTATTTCTAGTCTTTTATCCCTTGCCCCCCCTCCCATCCTTGCCCCTAGTCTTTAAAGTCCATTTTCTCATTCTTACATAACATGGTTTTAATGGGTTATGTGTTACATTTAATGATTGGTTCCAGGACCTCCCTCCCATACCAAAATCTGAGGATGCTCAAGTCCCTTAAACCTGAGAGGTGGAGGTTAAAGTGACCTGAGTTCATGCCACTGCAATCAAGCCTGGGCAACAAAGCGAGACTCCAAAACAAAAAAACAAAAACAAAAACAAAAACAAAAACACCCCAGCCAGGCCTGGTGGCTTGCACCTGTGGTCCTAGCTACTCTGGAGGCTGAGGTGGGAGGATCCCTTGAGTCCAGGTCAAGGCTTGAGCCCAGGAAGTCAAGTGAGCTATGATCACACCACTGTACTCCTGCCTGGGTGACAAATTCTGGGCATCCTCAGATTTTGGTATGGGAGGGAGTTCATCTTAGACCTAAACAAATTCTATAAATCATTTGACTTCTGTAGTTAATGGACATTTTTTGTATAAATATTAATGGATTTGTTGTTGCTGTGGCTCTTTAACTATTGCAGTGAAAAATAAGAAAATTGTGAATTCAGTCATTCTGGCCTTAATATATTTTATGCCATTTTC
Organism: Cebus imitator; assembly: GCF_001604975.1. Taxonomy (NCBI): domain Eukaryota; kingdom Metazoa; phylum Chordata; class Mammalia; order Primates; family Cebidae; genus Cebus; species Cebus imitator. Next base: position 106,117 of record NW_016107966.1, on the reverse strand, counting down.
CCTCCTGTTTGAGACAGCGTCTCACTCTGTTGCCCAGGCTGGAGTGCAGGAGCATGATCACAGCTCATTGCATCCTCAATCTCCCCAGGATTAGGTGATACTCCCACCTCAGCTTTTTGACTGGCTGGGACTACAGGCAGGTGCCGCCATGCCTAGCTAATTTTTTATATTTTTTTCTAAAGACAGGGTTTCGCCGTATTGCCCAGGCTGGTCTTGAACTCCTGGGGCTCAAGTGATCCATCTACCTCAGGCTCCCAAAGTACTGGAATTACAGGCCTGAGCAACCATACCTGGCCCCTTTTTTTTCCTCTTTCTGTGGAGAAATGGGGTCTTGCTATGTTGCCAAGGCTGGTCTCAGATTTTGTCAATGGCAAAATACAGGAGAATGACTTAACAAAAATTTTACATGTTAAATTCACATAGATTTAGATTGGATATGCAGTTGGTCCTCTGTATTCATCAGTTCTGCATCTGTGAATTCAACCACCCACAGATTGAAAATACTTGAAAAAAATTAATTCTGGCTGTACTGAACATGTACAGGCTTTTATTATTCCCTAAACAACACAGTATAACATCTATTTTCATAGCATTTATATTGTATTAGGTATGTAACCTAGAGATTATTTAAAGTATATATGAGGATGTACATAAGTTATATGCAAACACTATACCATTTTATGTAACGGACCTGAGCATCCTCAGATTTTGGTATGGTAGGGAGGTCCTGGAACCTATCATCTACAGATACCAAGGGACAACTGTATATATATCCCAGAGAAGTTAGATCTATGGAGACAGAGAGTAGACTCAGTGTTGCCTGAGCTTTAGGGTAGACTAAATTGGTCATGGGGTCTTTTTGATGTGACGGCAATGTTCTAAAATTGGATTGTATTAATGGTTTCACAACTCTAAATTAATAAAAAATCACTGAACTGCATGCTAAAAATAGGTGAATTTTAAATAAGAAAAAAAGGTGAATTTTATGGTATGCAAATTGTATCTCAATTAAGCTCTGAAAGAAAAACAAAGGCAAAGATGTCTTATACAAAGCCTATGTATTTTAAAAATTATGATGACATACACATAACATAAAATTTACCATCTTAACAGTTTTTAGGTGCACTGGTTAGTGACATTAAGTATATTGCTGTGCCAACAATCTCCAGAACTCTTTCCATCTTGCAAAACTGAAACTCTGTACCTTCTGAACAATAACTCCCCATTTCCCCTTTCCCCAGCTATGACAACCACCATTCTACTTTCTGTCTACATAAATTTGCCTACTTCACAAACCTCAGAGAATTGGAATCATTCAGTATTTATCCTGTAACTGGCTTATTTCACTTAGCAAATGACCTCAAGGTTCATCCATGTTGTAATGTGTCAAAATTTCCTTCCTTTTTAAGGTTGAATAATATTCCATTGTATGTACATATCACATTTGTTTATGCAGTCACCTGCTGTTGGACATTCGAGTTGCTTCCATTTTTCAGCTATTATGAATAATACTGCTAAGAACAGGTGGCACAAATACTTCTTGTTTGCAATCCTTTTGGGTATATACCTTGAAATAGAATTGCTAGATCATATGGTAAGGCCTAAATATTTTTTACTTTCATAAAATAGAATATGCTGTCAAACTTTAAATAGGAAGACAAACTCTATTTCCTTTAGCATATAAATGGATTGATCATGTAAAAACAAGCAAAAAAACAGCTACCAAAGATGGCAAAGATCCCATTACACTGTAGATCTCATGACAGAGGATGACAATGTCAGATAATCAGATAGTTATAATCCATGTTTGGTTTTTATTCCAGTTTTTCCCCTCAATGAACTACTTACTTTATTTCTTTCGGTATCGTCTGTATCCTCTCTAAAAGTTCCTGTCCTTAGAATTCCACTTTCTGGTTGTCCTTTAACCTTAAATGGCTGTAAAATTATTAAAATTACATTAGTGAAAGAAAACTCTAACTCTCCTCCCAAAATAAAGCTACTAGCTAACACAACCAAATCTATGAGACTGAAAATGTAAAAGGAGACCTCTGAAAAGTTTATGGTATTTTATTGTCACATTCCAAATACTTAAAAAACTAAACAACACTGATGAATCAGTGAAGAAAAAAAGATAAAAATCAAGTTGGACTGTGAAGCACTGGTTCATACTACATGGCAGAGTATAAAATGTTGATCATTAATGTATAATCACCATGACCTCATTAGAACATTATTCTTTTATTTAAATATTATTATGATTTTGGCTACGTTGAAAGCAGTTGTGCTTCAAAAAATTTATATTCAAGAGAATGAAGAAATTAAGAATTTTATACAGACCTATAGTCAAAAATACAAAATCCATATTTATGTCTTCTTATAACCTCATAGATTCTTTTTAAAAACTTTAGTTTTATATCTTATTTTAAAATAACTCTACTAAAAACTTTTTTAAATTAGTGAAACTTTTAACAAAATTTATTCTAGAATAAATTACATATTTCTCCTACTTTTAAAAGGAGCACACAAGGAATGTAATCTTTACTTAGATGTGTAGGAATATTTGGCACCTATATACTAAATGACTCCACAAATATGAATGATTTAAGTTCTAAAGACTGCATGCCTCTAGTATAGCAAGATGGAAAGGAAGTAGCTTTGGAATCTCACTGCCTATGTGATCTTAGGCAAATACTTAACCTCTAAGCTTCAGTTTCACTTGTAAATTGAATACCATATGGGATTAGCATTAGCAGTAAATAAGATAATGTACTGAAAATACTTGGCTATATATAGTAGCTACTCAATGAATAATACTTAAATTGTATGTTAAATAACAGCTCACATGTTTGATCCTCCTGTGAATAAAGTTAGAGGGTTTTAATACATGGGCTTCATATTCCCAATGCGGAGTGTTAAGAAGGTTTTTGGATGGAAGCTATCTTTTTTAATAGCAGAGGTTAGCAGATCTTCCCTGGATACAAGTAGCTTGACTATGAATTGTTAATTTTGGTAACAAGCCTTTATTGTGTTTGAGAAGTACAGAAATTGACGTTCTGGGGCTGGGCACGGTGGCTCGTGCTTGTATTCCCAGAACTTTGGGAGGCTGAGGTGGGTGGATCACCTGAGGTCAGGAGTTTGAGACCAGCCTGATCAACATGGTAAAACCCGTCTCTTAAAAAAAAACAAAAGAAAGAAATTGATGTTCTGTAAAAATAGTATCCCGCCTTCCATTAGAAGTCATTTTCACACTACTAAAAATGTTTTTTGCATTTATATATATGTAAAAAACACTATAACTGTTCTTGCTATTACAAACGTATATTCGGCGTTCAAAAGAAAAAGACATTATTGATGCCATAATGAAGAAAAATAGAAAAGCATGGCATTATTAGAGATTGAACAATAATAATGTCCCCTAAAACTATGGGAATCAATTTTGGGTGTGAAGCCAGGGGCAAAATTAATTGGGTTATTTGCCAATATTATTTGAATAGATAAGAAACAAAATGACACAGATCTGACCAAAAAAATCATTATATGCAAAGATAAACGTTGGGTCATTTAGATGTCACTGATTTTGGATATATTCTAAGCAGATATAAACTCTATCATACAAATATTGGCATCTAGTTCCTCTATACTGAGAAGGAGATTATATTTTACTGTAGTCTTTCCATGATCATACATCAAACATAAAAATGAAGAATGTAGCTATTTATCTCAATTATTTGAAATATACTGCATTTTATAGATGCAATATACAAAAAGCAATTTCATTCCCAACCAATCATTTCATAAATGATTGTTTATGAATGGCACTGTATGGCACTGGCCTCAAAGGAACATAGGTGAGCAAATGTGGATAGATCAGTACATTCTATCCCCCATGAAAAGACTATTTGAAATGCCTGTCCTTTTTTTGGAAGAATGCCACTGGTGTTATCATATCTTCACTGGCAATTTGTACTGTTGCTGCTTACCTTGCCTGAACCGGAATCCCCTGTCGCAGATATATGGGGCACATCTCCTGTTGACTTTTTCTGTACTTCCGGGGTTGGACACCTTTTCCCCCTATCTTCTACAGATTTCTTGGCATCAGAAGTTTCATGTTCACTTTTACTTTGTCTTTTTACTCCTGTTATTTCTTTGCCCCTCTTTGCTGAGGTTTCTTTATCTTCTTTCTTGGCCTGCTCACCTTCCTTCTTCTCTATTTCTTCTTTTGCTTTTTGTTGCTTCTCTGTAATTTCATTTTCTTCAGCGTCTTGTTTCTTTTTGGCTTTCTGTTCTTGTTCCTCTCTCTTCAGTTTCTCTTTCTGTTCCTCTTGCTGCCTTTCCCGAAGTTCTTTTTCTTGTTTGTTTTTCTCCATTAGAAGAGCAGTTTCTGCATGAATACGAGCCTTTTCTTCATCTGTTAACAAGAGAGTTGGAGAGGAAACTACTGGCTTGGTGGAACGATCAGGAATAACTTTTCCATTCTGAGGAGATGGTTGCTCATGATTTGTACTTTCAGATTTTATTCTATGCTCTTCAGGCAATTTGACTGCTGGTTTTTTAGTACGATCAATCTAGAGCAACAAAACCAGAGCAAAACATTTTTGTCAAAAATCAGGACAAAAACCTCAGTTCTTGAGATAAAGTTGTGATAAAAGAAGTGTCACTTTGTGGAGACAACATCTGTCAGTACATCCATTTGTTAAGTACTCACTGTCAAGATTTCTCATAAAACAGAACTTGAATGGGAGATATTAAACATCATTGGCACTTAGGTCCTCCTGATTCAACACTTTTAATTTTTCTTGAGTGTTTTATATACAAAAGAGTTTCAAATATCTTCATTCCAAAACATAAAACCTAGACCAGGGCCTACCTAAACGTAAGTTCCACTTCCAGATATCCAAATACCTACCCAATATCTCCATTTGAGTGTCAATACATATACCTCAAACCTCATATAGCCAAAATGGATTCACGATTCCCCCACCACCCCCACAAACATGGTCCTAATTTCATGGATGTTACCTACTCTCCCAATAGTTGCACAAATCAAAAACCTGAGTCCCTTAACGTTCTTCCCATATCCTTCTGCATGCTGATAATTTTCCTCCTATATCTGTCCCTCCATCTCTTCTGCCACAAGCCAAGACCATGCCAACCTCCTCTCTCACCAGGACTACAGCATAGCTTTCAACTAGTTGCCCATCTCTTCTCTTGGCTCCACCCCCCAATCTGTTTTTCCACATTATAGCCAGCATATTCATTTTAAAACAAATTTGACCATTTTCTCTCCTGCTTAAATCCTTATTTTAATTTGCTACCCATTGTGCTCTCATTATATCTAAAATCTTTAGTACAGCCTGTACGGCCATGTGTGGTCTTACATCTGCCTCTTTCTCCAGTCATATGGCTATGTATACCAGCCATACTTGCCATTTAAAAGAAAAATCTGACCATGGCTCACACCTGTAATCCTAGCACTCTGGGAGGCTGAGGTGGGTGGATCACCTGAGGTTGGGAGTTCAAGACCAGCCCTGACCAACATGGTGAAACCCTGTCTCTACTAAAAATACATAGCTGGGTGTGGTGGTACATGCCTGTAATCCCAGCTACTTGGGAGCCTGAGGCAAGAGAATCCCCTGAACCTGGGAGGCGGAGGTTGCAGTGAGCCAATCCACGCCAATATCTTGTTACTCCAGCCTGGGCAACAAGAGCGAAACTCTGACTCAAAAAAAAAAAAAAAAAAAAAAAAAAAAAAAAAAAAAAAAAAAAACTTAAAAAAAAAAATTCTTCAAAGATGCTATGCTCCTTCCCAACTTAGGTCTGTCTATCAGCTCTTCATCTAGATAATGCCCACATTAGATCTTGGCTTACACATCTCTCCCTCTGAAAAGACTTCCCGGATTCCTAGAACCTAGCCAAGTCCCCTGATATATGCTTTTATAATACCTTATTCTTCTCCCTCTGTTGGAAATCTGATCAAATAATTGTAATTACTTGTTAAAAATCTTTCTTCCCTCCTAGAATATAAGCTCTAAAAGGATAGAAACTGTGCCTGACACAGTTAATAACTATGTTACTGAGGGAACAAATGCAATCTTCCCTAACAACTTTTACAGGAGGTAAAATACTGTTTTCCTTCAAGTTGAGTAATAAACTACCTAAGTTTCTGATTTAATGAGTTAAATGTTTACTACCTCAAATTAACAACATATTAACATTACATCATTTTAAGATGTGACCCTAACATCATTTCTTGCAAATATTCTGTACTGGAACAAAAATAAAAACCTACAACAATATCTGCCAATAACAATCTACACAGTGTTCTTACAAAACTAATTTATGTTCATCTACTAGAAAACAAGTTGCTGGGTGCGGTGACTCAAGCCTGTAATCCCAGCACTTTGGGAAGCCAAGGCAGGTGGATCACTTAAGGATAGGAGTTCAAGACCAGCCTGGGCAACATGGCAAAACCTTGTCTCTACAAAAAATACAAAAATTAGCCCAACGTGGTGGCATGTGCTTATAATCCCAGCTACTCAGGAGGCTCAGGTGGGAGGATTGCTTGAACCCAAGAAGTTGAGGCTGCAGTGAGCTGTGATCGTGCCACTGCATTCTAGCCTGAACGAGAGAGCGATACCCTGTCTTCAAAAAAGAAAACAAAGAAGTTAGTAGAAAAAAATAATTTATTGGCTGGGTGCAGTGGCTCACGCCTGTAACCCCAACACTTTGGGAGGCTGAGGCAGGCAAATCACCTCAGGTCAGGACCAGCCTGGCCAACATGGTAAAACCCTGTGTCTACTAAAAATATAAAAATTAGCCAGGCGTGGTGGTGGGTGCCTGTAATCCCAGCTACTCGGGAGGCTGAAGCTGGAGAATTGCTTGAACCCAGGAGGCGGAGGCTACAGTGAGCAGAGATTGTGCCACTGCACTCCAGCCGGGTGACAAGAGCAATACTCCATATTAAAAAAAAAAAAAAAAATTATTTGTTTACTTCTCTTTCTGCCTCTTAAAAAAAAATCCTGTCTTTTTTTCTACATGTATCTGAGAATAAGGTAAGAAGAACCACTATGGGGATGAAGTTAACAATATGAGGTGGAACAGAAACAAAAATAAATACTGTTTCCATTTACATTTTGGTGGCTTGATCTATTTTTCCTTAATCTTAAAAGCACAGTTATGATCATGTTACTCACAAGTTTAAAATTCTTCAATGGTTCCTTGGGCCTAGAAGATGAAATTCAAATTTGATTCAAGTCTCTCTTGATGATTCTTGTCCATCCTTCTAATCTTATCTACTATCATAACTTCCTCTCTCCAACAGAGACTAGCACCTACATATGTTAAAACTGTTCACTAGGCCAGGGCCAATGGCTCACGCCTGTAATCCCAGCACTCTGGGAGGCCGAGGCAGGTGGAACACCTGAGGAGTTCGAGACCAGCCCGACCAACATGGAGAAATCTTGTTTCTACTAAAAATGCAAAATTAACCAGGCATGGTGCTGCATGCCTTTAATCCCAGCTACTCAGGAGCTGAGGCAGGAGAAATGCTTGAACCCAGGAGGCAGAGGTTGTGGTGAGCTGAATCACCCCATTGCTCTCCAGCCTGGGCAACAAGAGTGAAACTCCGTCCCAAAAAAAACACAACTGTTCACTGGCCCCAAAGAATGCTCTGTGCCTTTGGTCCTACAATTTTCTACTTGCTTCTTCTATCCTCAACTCCTATTCTTAAAGCCCAGATAAAATACTATCTCTTCCATGAAGATATCCTTGATCTTCTCAGCTAAAATATTCTCCTTGACCTGTGCTCCAATGGCTTGTAGAGCAATTATGATACTCTGCCTTATGCTGTGGCTGTTTACACAGATCTCTCCTACTAAACATCAGAAGAATCTAAACTTTCATGCTGTCTTTTTTTTTTTTTTTCTGAGATGGAGTCTCATTCTGTCACCCAGGCTGGAGTGCAATAGCTCAATCTCGCCTCACTGCAAACTTGCTTCGCAGATTCAACTGATTCTCCTGCCTCAGTCTCCTGAGTAGCTGGGACTGCAGGTATGCACCACCACGCCTGGCTAAATTTTGTATTTTTAATAGAGATGGGGTTTCACCATGTTGGCCAGGCTGGTCTCAAACTCCTGATCTCAGGTGATCCGCCCGCCTCTGCCTCCCAAAGTGTTGGGATTACAGGTATGAGCCACCATACCCAGCCCTCATGCTGTCTTTTATATAGAAGATCTCAAAATATGTCTGAAAAACTGTATATATCTCATAAAGTTATGCTGGGACACAAAAGGATTAGGGTTTAAATAGATTAAGTTGAAAGGAAATGCAATAACATAAGTTCTTTTTAGAATTTCCTAAATTTACCCTTTAAGAAAAGTTGTCTAATAGTCTGCAATTTATTCTGCAATACCAAAAGATCTTAAAAATGAAGACATGAACCACTTCAGTTTATAAAAAAAAATTACCAGATTTTCTATTCACAACTGGCTCCACAAATCAGATGTCATCCACTTTAAATGTGAAATACTATTTTAAATATATCTGGGGAAAAATTAAAAATGAATGCTAAAAAGTGTTACTGGGAAATGCACAGAAGGGGGGCATTAGTTAACCTCTCTTTAAATAAAACCAAATAAAGGAAATAAAAACTAAACTTTTTTTATTGTAACATCTTGGTTATTTAAAAACCTTTAAATGATTATCATTAAACAAGCCTGTTATTTGTGTGTGAAATTCTAAGGAAATTGAACTAAACTATTATTTTAAAACCAAAATACTGACATCACATACCTACCATATGTAAGCCAAGCTATTTAGGAAAATACTATGGGTCAAATTATAATCCTAAAATATCCCAAAAGGGCTATACTAATTCACTGTGGTATGCAATGTTTATTGGCACTGTCTGTAGCAAATGGATTACCAGCTGGCTTTGAAATCCTTTGAATTATCTACTCTAACATAGATGTGGTGGTAACACTGAATTATGATGAAAAATTTTTAAACAAAAAATATGTCAAAACATACATTCTTCTCATTGATACTTTTTTCTAAGATGTTAAAGATTATTAAAATTCTACGTCTTTTTTTTTTTTTTTTGGAGACAGAGTCTTGCTGTCACCCAGGCTGGAGTGCAGTGGTGCAATCTCAACTCACTGCAACCTCCACCTTCCGGGTTCAAACAATTCTAATGCCTCAGCCTCCCAAACAGCTGGGATTACAGTCGCCTGCCATCAAGCCCAGCCATTTTTTGTATTTTTAGTAGAGATGGGGTTTCACCATGTTGGCCAGGCTGGTCTTGAACTCCTGACCTCAGGTGACCCACCCGTCCCAGCCTCCCAAAGTTCTGGGATTATAAGCGTGAGCCACCGTGACCAGCTACACTATGTATTTAATATTAAAGCAAAAGAGAGAATAAAGTGAAAATCAAGAACATACCTGTGGAACGTTCTTTATACTAGGCACTGGCTGAATTACGGGTGAAACATCAGATTTAGAAGCAGCAACTGGTTCAACTGGAGTTGATATATTCAGTGGTCCCATTCTCTCATTTTGATCACTTATCAATTCAATATTTTCATCTACTTCTACAGGTAGAGGTGACATCTGTGCAGTGGGTTTAGAAGGAATTGATTCTTCCAATGAAGGATAAGTAAAATCCACTAAAATTCCAAAAATAAAAATGTTTTTTAAGAATAGCAAACCCATAAACAGTACTTACATTTCTCATGCACATTAATGTAATAATTAAATGCAAAATAAGTGAGATGACAATTACAACAGTCAAAGAAAATGTGAACTTCCAGGCTTATATTTTTATGCCTGAAAACAAACTGCTCTTTAATAGGACAAATGCACACACAACCAAGAATGTTTCCGTGAAAACATAATTTTAAAGTATATTTTACCAAAGCAATTTTAAACAAAAACTTTCACATACATACATGAGATAGACACCTCTTCATTCTGGCGTCGTGGGGGTGGAGTGACCTTAGCATTTGTTGTATACTGGGGATAGCAAAGGAGCCAGTTTTCATAGCCTCCCTCTAAAACCAAAGGCTCATTGCGCAGGACAGTTTTACTTTCCCACTATAAATAAGGAAATCATATTTTTAATATGTCAGCAATCTTTCAACAGCTAAAACCATAACAAATCTAAATTTTAAAGTTGTTCCCTTGAATACAAGAATTTATCTTCTAAATTATAACAAAAAGAACTGATTCAAAATTCAACATTAAATAAAATTGTTATATTGGTGGGGTTTTTAAAACTACACAAATAATCAATGACCTTAGAAGAAAAATTAGAAAATAAATTACTTAATATAAAACAAAAATGAACCATAACCTCACCACCCCAATACCACTTTATATTCTGGAATTTACTCTTATAGTTTTCATTAAAATCTTTATAATGTTACTTTTCTTTTAGATGAACATCTTTCATCAATACAGAGCTATATCATCATTTGTAATGACTAGATAATATTTGACTACTGATTGACTGATTGATGGACTGAGATAAGGTCTTGCTTTATCACCCAAGTTGGAATGCAGTGGCACAATCACGGCTCACTGCAGCTTTGACCTTCTGGGCTCAATTGATCCTCCCACCTCAGCCTCCCCAGTAGCTACGATGACAAGCATACACCACCATACCCAGCTAATTTTTGAACTTTTTGTGAGGTGGGGTTTCACCATGTTGCCCAGGCTGGTCTCGAACTCCTGGGCTTAAGTGGTCCACCTGGCTCAACCTCCCAAAGTGCTGGGATTTACAGGTGTGAGTCACTGAGCATGGCCGGTTCTACTTTACACACACACCACACTGAGTCAATCATTTGAACATTTGTTTTTTTCCCCCTTTAATTATAAGCAATGCTGAAATAAGCATCAAAGATCCTTATACATGCACATACCTCGTCACCTCCTGAAGGAAAATTCCCAGAAAGGGAGTTGCTTAAGGTTTTCAATACATTGCTGATCTCAGAAATGATCACTTAAAAATATGCTGGGCTCGGTAGCTCACACCTGTAATCCCAGCACTTTGGGAGGCCAAGGTGGGCGTATCACGAGATCAAGAGATCAAGACCATCCTGATCAACATGGTGAATCTCAGACTCTACTAAGAATACAAAAATTAGCTGGGCATGGTGGCATGCGCCTGTAATCCTAGTTACTCGGGAGGCTGAGGCAGGAGAATCGCTTAAACCCAGGAAGCGGAGGCTGCAGACAGGCAAGATAGCGCCACTGCACTCCAACCTAGTGACAAAGTGAGACTGCGTGTGTGTGTGTGTATATGTGTGTGTATATATATATATATAAAATTTTTAAAGATAATTACCTAGGAGTAGAATTGCTGATTTAAAATGATGCCCAGTTGCCCTTCAGAAAGGCTATACCAATTTACACACTTAACCAACAGGATATGAGAATGCCCATTATACATCTTTCTAATTTTTACCAAACTGATGGACACAAAATGGTATCTTGTTTTAATTAGCGTTTCTTTATTAGTGAAGCTGAACACTTTTTCATTTATTTACTATACATTTATATTGTTCTGTGACTTAACTATTTAATAATTACATCCTTTGCCCATTTTTCTATAGCTATTTGCAATTTTCTTTTTTTTTTTGAGACGAAGTCTCGCTCCAGCCTGGGTGACAGAGTGAGACTCCATCTCAAAAATACATAAATTAATTAATAAAATAAAATATTTAATCCCAACACTTTGGGTGGCCAAGGTGGGAGGAATGCTTGAGGCCAGGAGTTTGAGACTACCCTGGGCAACATAGCAATACTTTGTCTCTACTAAAAAATTTTAAAACATTAGCCAGGCATGGTGAGCACCTTCAGTCCCAGCTACTCAGGAGGCTGAGGCAGTAGGATCACTTGAGCCAGGAGTTGGAGGCTGCAGTGAGCTATGATTGTGCCACGGCACTCAAGCCTAGGTGACTGAGACAGACTCTGTCTCTAAAAAAAAAAAA
>NW_016107966.1:92234-93460 GCF_001604975.1 Cebus imitator | reverse complement strand
ATATGTGTGTGTGTGTGTGTGACGGAGTTTCACGCTTTTTACCTATTTTATGCCTTGTAATCTTGTGTTTGTAATCTTGTGTGTCTGTGTGTGTGTGTGTGTGTATGTGTGACGGAGTTTCGCTCTTGTTGCCTAGGCTGGAATGCAATGGCGCGATCTTGGCTTGCTGCAACCTCCGCCTCCCGGGTTCAAGCAATTCTTCTGCCTCAGCCTCCCAAATAGCTGGGGTTATGGGCATGTACCACCACGCCTGGCTAGAGACAGGGTTTCTCCATGTTGGTTGGGCTGGTCTCGAACTCCCGCCCTCAGGTGATCCGCCCGCCTCAGCCCCCCAAAGTGCTGGGATTACAGGCATGAGCCACCCTGCCAGCCTTGCCTTATAATTTTATAAGATCTTTTCACACCTAAGTTTTAATTTTACAACGTCTAATCGACCAATCTTTTTTCTTCAATGACTTCTTTCTTTGCTTTTATGTTTTATAATCTAAATCTTAAAGTCATTTTTTCAGATAATTTATATTTCTAAAAATTCTAATATATTTTATATAGATAAGTATATTGTTAACTAGTGATTTTAAAAAATCTTTTATTTTACTTTTTACTTTTTAAAATTTTTTTTAGGCAGGCCCTCATGCTTTGTCACCTAGGCTGGAGTGGAGTGGCAGCCTTGGCTTACTGCAACCTCAACCTCCTGAGCTCAGGTGATCTTCCCACCTTGGTCTCCTGAGTATCTGGGACTATAGGCATGAGACACCATGCCTGGCTAATTTCTGTAGAGATGGGGGTCTCCCCATATTGCTCAGGCTGGTCTCAAACTCCTGGCCTCAAGTGATCATCCTGTCTCAACCTTCCAAAATGCTGGGATTACAGGCATGAACCACCACGCCCAGCCAAAACAAATCTTTTAAATCTGAATTTATAAAAATTCTATAATTAAACCATGATGGGCTGGGCATGGTAGCTCATGCTTGTGATCCTAGCGCTTTGGGAGGCCAAGGTGGGTGGATCACCTGAGGTCAGGAGTTCGAGACCAGCCTGGCCAACATGGTAAAACCCTGTCTCGACTAAAAATACAAAAATCAGCTGGGTGTGATGGTTCAGGCCTGTAGTCCCAGCTACTTGGGAGGCTGAGGCACAAGAATCGCTTGAAACTGGATGCAGAGGTTGCAGTGAGCTGAGATCACGCCACTGTACTCCAGCCTGGGAAACAGAGTGAGACTCAGTCT
>NW_016107966.1:89484-92165 GCF_001604975.1 Cebus imitator | reverse complement strand
CATCTTTTAGTATTTAAGATAAACAACTAGTTAACATGCCATTCTAACAACCAGAGGTGGCTTGCAATTACAATACACTAACAACAAAACTTGCTAACCTTGAAAAGTGCGTCTTTCAGACTCCGGAGAGTTGTTCCAATTTGTAAATCTTTGGCAGAACTAAACCAGTCAAGAAGTACCACATACTCCACATTCCCCCTCTTCTTCCATGTGTCTTTAGAATCATCTGGGAGGTGTGCTTCAATCCAACTAGCAGTGACTCTGAAATGTATTAACATTTGTATTGGAGCCAAAGTCAACAAGAGGTCTTAATATACTAACAGAAGACACTCAGTTTTGTTTTACAGTCTGTACCACACCATAGCAAGCTTTAAGTAGATTCCTTTCTAAAGTGAGGTTATATATTAAGATATTAATCAGCCTAAAATGTTTAACCCCTTCACTACTGTATAATATTGGAACATAGTTTCAGTAATTATTAGAGACGAAAAGAAGACTCAATTCTTTTCATTCTGACCCTTTATTAAAAAAAGAGCGGGGGAGCAAAACTAAAAACAAATTGTCTGAGCTCCTCTTTCAGCCAAATATAAACTGGGGAATCACCTGGGTAAGATTATTCATATTTTAGTTCTCTTATACCTACATAATTAATAGTCCACCAAATACCAGGATGTTTATTCAACAAACACATATACCATTTACCATGTGCCAGATACTGTTCTAAATGCTTTATTCTCATTGAGTTTTCACAACAATCCTAACGTGGATATTATTATTATCCCTATTTCAGGAAACTGAGGCACAAAGAAGTTAAGCAACTCGTTCAAGTTAAGTGGAGCCAGAATTAAAATTCAGGCAATCTGGCTCATGTACATGCTCTTTGCTATGCTGCCTCTTAAATCATCAACTGTGAATAACACCAACTCTACATTAAAGTACAATGTTTACATCATCTTTTGCTCACATAAAAGCTAAAGTCCTTACAATGGCCTGCCATAGACATGCACCCCTAAGCCTCAACATCCTCATTTCTAACTACTGGCCCCCTTTACTCACTCCAGCCACTGGCTTCCTTGTTATTTCTGGTTCATCCAGGCATGCTCTTCCCTAAGGGCCTTTTGCTCTTGCTTTTCCCTATCTGGAATGCTCTTCCCCCAGACAGCTGAATCACTCAATTCCCTGATTTCTTCAAGATTTGCTAATAACTTCTCTGTGGGGGCTTTCTAGATTAAAAATTTAAGAGCCATCCAAACACACACAGAGCATTCCCATGGCACCCAACATAAGACATGCTACACATTTTAAGGTTTTATTGTGTGTCACCTAGCTTACCTCTCTTAAAAGCTCCAAAGACAAATTTTTGTTTGTTCAATGGCTTAGCCCAGCACTTAGAACATAGTAACCCAGCCCATAGAAAGTGTTCAGTAAATATTGGTTTAATCAGCTGAGTGTGGTGGCTCACGCCTATGATCCCAGGACTTTGGGAGGCCAAGGTGGGCAGATCACTTGAGGTCAGGAGTTTGAGACCAGCCTGGCCAACATGGCGAAACCTCATCTCTAATAAAAAATACAAACATTAGCCAGAAGTGACGGTGCATGACTGCAGTTCCAGCTACTCAGGAGGCTGAGGCAGGAGAATAGCCTGAACCCAGGAGGTAGAGGTTGCAGTGAGCTGAGATCACATCACTGCACTGCAGCCCGGGTGACAGAGCGAAACTCTGTCTCAAAAAAAAAAAAAAAAAAAGTTTAAATATTGAATGGGTGAATAATACACATTCACACCTTTGGGTAAGGAGCTTCATATTATTCTTAGCAAAGCATTTAGTATATAGGGGCATTTCAATATTTAACTGATGATACTGGCAAGCTGGGCAGGAGTAGTACAACTTTTATCCACAAGTAAAACCAAATAGTTAAGATTATTTTAATTTTAAAATCCAGTTCCTATATAATACTGTTGGATACTGTATCCTCTAGGAAGAAAAGAAGTAGAAAAAATATAAAATATTGTCTAATAATATTCTCTCCTGATATATACAGATTAGAAGGATACTTGGTCAACAAAGAAGGAAAAAAGGTGAAATGTGATATTCATAAAGACTATTTCCAACCCTAGGAATATATTTACCTAAATACTGTTTTCAGGATTAGTATTCTACAGAAAATACTTTGGGAAACAATAGTATCAGCCAATGTTTCTCAAACTTGTCTTTTATGTAACATCTTCACAATTTTCTCCAACTCTGCTCCACTTGTCCTATTATTATTTAAATTTAATATAAAAATAAAGTTTTACTTAAATTTAATAGGAAATTGTATGGCCCTAAATACATGAGAAAAACCAGCATCATATCCAATAAGTAAAAGGAATGTCTGAAGATAAATATTTAAGTAAACTGTGCTATATTCACACAACAGAACAACATATGTCAATGAGAATGAACAAACTAGAACTACACACAATAGAGATGACTGTCACAAACATAGGTTAACTAAAGAAGACAGATATTAAAAACTACATATCAGGGCCGGGCGCGGTGGCTCAAGCCTGTAATCCCAGCACTTTGGGAGGCCGAGGCGGGTGGCTCACGAGGTCAAGAGATCGAGACCATCCTGGTCAACATGGTGAAACCCCATCTCTACTAAAAATACAAAAAATTAGCTGGGCATGGTGGCGCGTG
>NW_016107966.1:86219-89284 GCF_001604975.1 Cebus imitator | reverse complement strand
ATACAATTCCATTTATGTAAAGTAAAAAAGCAGATAAGAATATATTCTGTTAGAAGGTGGTGGTTTCCTTGGACAGTGGGATATGGGTAGTAACTTACAGGGTATATCGGGTTCAGGAAGGACGATAATGTTATGTTTCTTGGTCTGGATGCTAGTTAAGTGGGTGCATTCAGTTAATGAAAATTCATTGGGCTAGACACTTAGGACAGGAGTACTTTGATATGTATACTGGAATGTATTAAAAGTTAAGGCCAGGCACAGTGGCTCAGCAGGGCATGGTGGCTCATGCCTGTAATCCCAGAACTTTGGGAGGAGGAGGTGGGTGGATCATGAGGTCAAGAGATAGAGACCATCCTGGCCAACATGGTGAAACCCTATCTCTAATAAAAATACAAAAATTAGCTGGGTGTGGTGGTGTGTGCCTGTAGTCCCAGCTACTTGGGAGACTGAGGCAGGAGAATCACTTGAACCCAGGAGGCAGAGGCTGCAGTGAGCCGAGATCGTGCCACTGCACTCCAACCTGGGCAACAGAGTGAAACTCTGTCTCAAAAATAAATAAACAAACAAATAAGTAAAAGTTAAGAATATGGGAGCTAAATGATAAGAACTTATGAACACAAAGAAGGAAACAACAGACACTGGGGTCTACTTGAAGGGGAATGTAAGAGGAGGGAGAGGAGCAGAAAAGATAACTATTGAGTACCGAGCTTAAAACCTTGGTGAAAATAGTATGTATAACAAACCCCTGTGACACATGTTTACCTATGCAACAAACCTTCACATGTACCACCAAATCCAAAATAAAAGTTAAAAAAAGAAATAGGCCAGGCACAGTGGCTCACACCTGTAATCCCAGCACTTTCGGAAGCTGATGTGGGCAGATCATTTGAGGCCAGTAGTGCAAGACCAGCCTGGCCAACATAGTGAAACCCTGTCTCTACTAAAAACACAAAAATTATCCAGGTATAGTGGTGTACACCTGTAATCCCAGCTACTTGGGAGGCTGAGACACGAGACATGAGGATCACTGGAACCCAGGAGGCGGAGATTGCAGTGAGCTTATATTGCAGAACTGCACTCCAGCCTGAGCCAAACAGCAAGACTCTATTTCAAAAAATAAAAAATAATAATAAAAGCTGGGCACAGTGGCTCACGCCTGTAATCCCAGCACTTTGGGGGGCCAAGGCAGGTGGATCATTTGAGGTCAAGAGTTCCAGACTAGCCTGACCAACATGGTGAAACCCTGTCTCTACTAAAAAATTAAAAATTAGCTAGGCAAGGTAGTGCGTGCCTGTAATACCAGCTACTCAGCCTCCTGAGACAGGAGACTCTCTTGAACCTAGGAGGCGGAGGTTGCAATGGGTGGCAATCACACCATTGCACTCCAGCCTGGGTGACAGAGTGAGACTCTGTCTAATAAATAAATAAACAGCTAGCTTGAAAATTTAAGAACAGGTAGGCTGGGTCCAAAGGCTCACGTCTGTAATCCCAGCACTCTGGAAGGCTAAGGTTGGAGGATCATTTGAGCTCAGGAGTTTGAGACCAGTCTGGGCAATGTAGCAAAACCCCGTCTCCACAAAAAATATACAAATTAGCTGGGAGTGGTGGCATGTGCCTGTAGTCCCAGCTGCCCAGGAGGCTGAGGTGGGAGGATCACCTGAACCCAGGTGAAGGATGCAGTGAGCTGTAGTCATGCTTCTGCATTCTAGCCCAAGCACAGAGTGAGACTCTGTCTCAAAAATAAATAAATAGACCAGGCGTGGTGGCTCACACCTGTAATCCCAGCACTTTGGGAAGCCAAGGCAGGCGGATCACAAGGTCAGGAGATACAGACCATCCTGGCTAACACAGTGAAACCTCGTCTCTAATAAAAATACAAAAATTAGCCAGGCGTGGTGACATGTACCTACAGTCCCAGCTACTCAAGAGGCTGAGGCAGGGGAATCGGTTGAACCTAGGTGGCAGAGGCTGCAGTGAGCTGAGATTGTGCCATTGCACTCCAGCCTGGGTGACAGAATGAGACTCCATCTCAATAAATAAATAAATAAAAATAGATAATGAAAAAATACAGTAATCACTAACAGCTAGTTGTAGGTACTGTTACCTACAGAAAGCTCCGAGACCTGCTCCCTTTAGTTAAGAAAGGGAGATAAGCAAGTATTTAAAAGATATACTAGCACCAAACTGAATTGAAACTCCTTTAAACTAACTCAAAAGGACTGTTAGGTAAATTAAAAGGGAATACTTTCTCAGTATGCATTTCATTGTTCTTTAATCTTCAACCTAAAATCATCTTGAGTTTCACAGTCATCCAACTCTCACATCTTGGGAAACTCTCATATAAACTCAACAATAAAGACCACTAGCTTTCTGTTAATACAGATTAGACTATTCAATGACTAATTATAACTTTGTTCAAATCCTGGAAATATATATACATGCTGAATTAGACTGAGCACTCTGATTTTTTTTTTAACAACCGATAATCAATTTATTAATATAGTTGACCTAAGCATCTCCAATTGTGACTTCCATCTCAACTCCTGGCTCAATACTGATGGAAGTAATCTGCTTAACAATCTCAGAAGGGCTGTGCAAGTCAATACATTGCTTGTGGATTCTCATCTGGAAATGATTTCATGTCTTAGAACCTTTACCAAAGTGAGTTTTTCTTGTAGTGATTTTCGAAGTCTTAGAAGGCATTTGAACTGGTCCTTTCACTTTTAGATTCTTTTCCCATGCTTCTCTGATCAAGTCAGTACACACCTTCTCCAGGGATTTTACTCTCCAGCTCATTAAGACTGATTTGAATTCAGTGAACTGCCACTTCCAGCTCCATGGGTGTTTTGCCAGTATCTTTAAAAGCCATGGCTGTTGTGTGGCTTCCTGACCAACTGGTTCCTCGGCAAGAGCGAACAGCAGTGAGCCAGGAGCAGGACTGGGCAGACCACAGCTTGGCACCACCTATGACCACGTCATCCTCAAAGAGCTCTTTTTTTTTTTTTTTTTTTTTTTTTTTTTTTTTTTTTTTTTTTTTTTTTTTTTTTTTTTTTTTTTTTTTTTTT
>NW_016107966.1:80577-86079 GCF_001604975.1 Cebus imitator | reverse complement strand
TAGCTAGGATTATGGGCATGTGCCACCACACCTGGCTAAAGTGTTTTTAGTAGAAATGGGGTTTCAACATATTGGCCAGGCTGGTCTGGAACTCCTGACCTCAAGTGATCTTCCTGCCTTGGCCTTCCGAAGTGCTGGGATTACAGACATGAGACACTGCTCCCAGCCTAAGCTATTTTTAAATAGCTTATTTATAAAGTACGCTCTATGCTTCAGGTCAAACATTTATCAAGGATCTGCAATATGCCAAGAACTATACAGATTTTGTTACCTAATTTTAAAAATAAAAGCAATTTTAAACTAAGACCCAGAGAGATAACAGGATCTATATAAGAATGCTTGAAATAGTGAAAATTGCCCTGTATCTGGAGGTTTATTTAGTTCTGCCACTATGTCATGATTTCTAATGTACAATGCACCCATGCAAGTGGTTTTAAATTATTTCATAGGTTAAAGGCCTTCTTAACAAAAATGAAAGAAAGAAAAAATTTTAAATTAAGTCCTTACTCGTGCCAGGACCTGTGCTAAAATAAAATGTGTGTGTTTGTATAACTTTTCTCATTTAAATCTCCTGAAACCTCTACGAGATAGGTTCTATTATTATTCCCATTTTACAGATGGAAACATGAGCTTAGAAATGTTAGGTCATGGCCGGGTGTGGTAGCTCAGGCCTGTAATTCCAGCACTTTGGGAGGCAGAGGTGGGTGGATCACAAGTTCAGGAGATTGAGACAATCCCGGCCAACATGGTGAAACCCTATCTCTATTTTTTTAAAAAATATAAAATAAAATAAAAAGAAAAAAGAAGAAAAGAAATGTTAGGTCACTAGCTAGAAATAATGCAGCTAGTAAGTGACAGTTATTTGAATAGAGACACACACACACACATACACACACAAAGTATTTGTATACTCTTGTATCACAGATAATAGAGGGAATTTCAATATGTAAAACAATTCAATTAGTTCACAATTTTACTCAATTTGGTACCTACGATTCATATGCTTATAAACAGAAAATAATAGGAAAGATCAATCAACAAACACCTGAGAGAGAGGGAAAAGGCAACTTCATTTCTCTTTTGATAAGATTCTAAACACCACAAACAGGAGAAAACAGCCAAATAAAAAGTTAACAAATCCGTAACTTCAATCTTCAAAAAGGGTAAAGTGTGCCTTTAACAAGCAAAGATTGAGAGAAGTCCCATTTGGGCACTCCTCACTCCCGCAAGTGAGAGAACTGTTCTCCTTTCTTCTGCCTATTAAACCTCCTCTCCTAAAATGCACCTCTCCCCTATCCCACCCAAAAAAAAGAAGCAGATTTAAAAGGTTAATAGGAAAAGACTACTTTATCACATTTAGGTTGGATGTTAAGTCATAATATTTACTAAGGTCCACAGTTGACTACTTTACTACACAATAACCCACCCTGGACTGATGGCTTCTTCAGGAACACTGAGAGAATGTAAAATACAGGAATCCAGATAATCCTGCATTCTTCGAGCATCCATTATAATCAAGCTGATGTTTTTATCCATCATCATCGTGTATAGTTCCTTTGCTGTGATTGCTCCTTGGAATTGAGAGAGACAGTATAAGTTACAAGAAACAGCACAAGATGTGCTGACATTATAAAATATACGACAAACAGCTTTTTCTAGAAGAGCAAACTATACTGGATAAATATGGATATCACATATTTACTACCCCATCATACCATTTAATATCTTGTAAGCTAACATTAAATATAACTTGTTTTTTTGTTTTTTTTCTTGAGACAGGGTCTTGCTCTATCACCCAGGCTGGAGTGCAGTGCCATGATCCTGGCTCACTGCAACCTCCACCTCCCAGGTTCAAGTGATTCTCCTGTCTTAGCCTCCCTAGTAGCTGGGAATATAGGCTGTTACCATGTGTGGCTGATTTTTGTATTTTTAGTAGAGATGGGGTTTCACCAGGTTGACTAGGCTGGTCTGGAACTCCTGACCTCAAGTGATCCACCTACCTCGGCCTCCCAAAGTGTTAGGACTATAGGCATAAGCTACTGCACCCAGCCTTAAGTTGTGTTTTTAACACAAGTTAACACAAGAAACCAGTTTAATGCTCTGTTTATAAAGACTTAAAGATCAAAACTTTCTGTTGTGTTTATAGCTACATCTGGTATTGACTCTGTTACCAATATAAAATAAAGGACATTAATATGTATATATTAGGAAAATACTATGTTTTTAAAAATTAAGACATTAGAAAAATGCTAACTAGTAGAAAGAAACATCTATGGTTCTAAAATTCTGGAAAGGTTCTAAATTCAAAAAGTCTCCGATGGTAGTCTCATGGTAGCTACCTGAAAAACTTAAGATTTCCAAGTATTCTTAGAATAACAAGTCAAAAGCTTGCTCTTCTATATGAGACACTGAAAAACTATGGCCATCTGTTTTTACTGGATAGCTGCCACACTAGTTTGTTCACATATTTTTTCATACTGCAACAGCAGAGATCAATAGTTGTGTCAGAGACTACAGGGCTCTCCAAGCCCGTAAGATTCCCCAAGCCTAAAAATGTTTACTATCTACCCCCTTAAGAAAAATTTGCCAATCCTCTTTCTACTTGACGTTCATTTGTTAGCTGCTAGTCAGAAGGATAAAAGATTATTTTGTTTTTTAAGAGGACTAAGAAAAAGAAAACTAAGTAAAGCTAATGCAATATTTAATTTATTTACTTTTAGGGGAGGGCAGCCATCTGTCAAAATAAATATCCCTTATGTTACTATTTTTCCTCAGCTCTACTGAAGTGAAAGATTAAAAAGCACTACAAGAGAGCTGAGATATATAAAAAGCTGTCTCAGCAGTGAGCTGTGAAAAGAAGCCTCAATAGCTCCTGTGCTAAAAGACCTATTGCTGCTAATCATCATCCCCCTTCCTACTCTAGCCATCAAGAGTATGCTGACAAAACAGACTAAAAAAGTTGATAGCAAACCACTGAGAAGAACAACATTTATGTAGGATGACATACAAAGGAACAAATGCATAAAAACAAATCTTGGACCGAATCAGTAACAGCTTTTAGGAAAGTATCTTAGAGCACACCCAGTTTATTTTTATAATTGTTATATGGCAGTATTTTAAGTAGAGAATTTACTTTACTGTTACCTATAATTATGTTTAAGTTAAACCTTTTCTCCCATCCAAGTACTAACTAGGCCCATCCTGCTTAGCTCCCAAGATTAGGCGCATTAGATGGTATGGCTGTAGACAAGATAAACCTTTTCTGAGAGAGGAAAATGTCTCTAGCAGATGAAGAGAATTTCCTAAGTCTTGTTTAGGTCACATATTTCTCACTATAGCATCAAAACCACCTATGGATAACTTCCACATTATTGGTTTGAATTTGAGACAGGGTCTCACTCTCACCCAGGCTGGAGTACAGTGGTGTGATCACGGCTCACTGCAGTCTCAACCTTCTGGGTTCCAAGCAATTCTCCCAACCTCAACCTTCTAAAGGCGTGCCCCACCACACCCAGCTATTTTTTTGTATTTTTTGTAGAGATGGGGATTTTACCATTACATAGGCTGGTCTTGAACTCCTGGGCTCAAACAATCCTTCTGCCTCAGCCTCCCAAAGTGCTGGGATTACAGGCATGAGCCAATGTGCCTGGCCTGGATTTTTTTTTAAAGGGGGATGAAAATGACTCAAATAATTTAGTCTTTGACCACAGGATGGATGTAGGGAGAAAAAATTATGTCTACAACCTAGTCATAAACGATAAGTCCTAAAATTTGCCATGTATTCTAAGAATTTACATGTATTAGCTCATTCAATCCTCACAATAACCCTGCGAAATAGGTACTATTATTATCTACACTACAGACAGGGAAACAAACGTAGAGTGTTTTACATTCTGCAAACCACATAGAAAGGGAGAGGAGGAACCAGTATTCAAACACAGGCAGTTTGACCTCTGAGACTCCATGCTCTTAACCATTGTTGCTAAACTGCATCTTGAAAAGGAAACAAGTACGGGCTTTGGTTTTGACATTTTTCAACTGCATATTACCAGTTTGTCATGTAAGGTTAAAATTATTCATAAAATATTCCCCATGATAAATACATAAAAATAACCTCAGATATTTTCAATATAATCGTACAGACTAGAAAAAATGATAGAGCTTACATAGAGATTAGACAACAATGCTAAGAATCTAACTGTATAAAATCTGATGCTTATTCTGATTAAAAGATCTCAGAACCTAAACAACTTCCTCTTTCTGCACACACTTACCTTTCTCTTTGGTCTCACATTTTTCATTCTTTTCACCATTGTTCTATTGCATAGAAAAAAAAAAGTTTCAACTTTCATAGAAACAAAAAGTTCGACTTTAACTTAATTTACTTCACTTATATGGAAACTCTAAGAAACCAAGTACACGAAGTACTGGCATTTTATAAAAATGCAGATGAATAATGATATTAGAAGGTTTCTTTGGCAGTAGACAACAGCTAAAATAACTAGCAACCTTTCAGAATTATAGGACATTTCCTCAAAATTTACTTCAGTTAAAGACCAAATATTCTTTAACAGCACAAACTGCTACAGAAATTTAATTTGATCAGAAAGTACTTCTAAAATGAAACAAAATTCTGGCTATCCTATTCAGTGTCCTCCATGACATAATTAAAGCAAAATGAGGGCCAGGCGAGGTGGCTCACGCCTGCAATCCCAGCACTTCGGGAGGCCAAGGCGGGTGGACCACAAGGTCAGGAGTTTATACCAGCCTGGCCAAGATGGTGAAACCCCATGTCTACTAAAAATACAAAAAAATCAGCCAGGCATGGTGGCAGGCAACTATCATCCCAGCTACTGGGATGGTGAGGCAGAAAATTGCTTAAGCCTGGGAGGCGGAGGTTGCAGTGAGCCAAGATTACGCCACTGCACTCCAGCCAGGGCAACAGAGCAAAAATTTGTCTTTAAAAAAAAAAAAAAAAAAAATTAAAGCAAACTGAAGTAATACAAAGTACTCGACGTCCTGCTTATGCATTAATTCATTTTTTAGCAGTCATTATAAACTTAATTAGAGCAGTAGAAAGATCATTTGAGCTGAGCTGTGATGTATTACATCCTATGTCAAATCTTTTTTAACTACTCTGGGACTCAGTTTTCTCGTTTCCCAAATTATGTTCTTGAAATAGATTATTTTTGAGTTTCTTCTTTCTAATCAGGTAATCTACATTAAAAGAAAGATTCGGCATACCACTTTATTTGGTACCAAGCTTTTTATCTGTTTCTGGGGTCTCATTCTTTTTCCTTTGCTTTCTCCTAGTTCTCCCCCAGTTTCCCCTTTTTCTTTTTTTTTTGAGACAGAGTTTCCTCTCTTTCCCCAGGCTCTAATTAAGTTTATAATGACTGCTAAAAAATGAATTAATGCACAGAAAATATTGCTATAGAAATTCATAGAAAAATCTGAAATCAACTGAGGCTAGAATATTTATTTCAAATTAAATGTTCTTTT
>NW_016107966.1:75347-80285 GCF_001604975.1 Cebus imitator | reverse complement strand
TTTTTTTTTTTGAGACAGAGCATTGCTCTATTGCCCAGACTGAAGTGGTACAATCTTGGCTCACTGCAGCCTTTGCCTTCCGGATTGATTCTCCCACCTCAGCCACCTAGTAGCTGGGACTACAGGCATGTACCACCACACCCAACTAACTTTTGTATTTTTAATAGAGACAGGGTTTCACCACATTGGCAAGGCTGGGATTATAGGAGTGAGCCACCATGCCCGGCCTTAAATCAATTTCTAATTAAAACATTAAATTTTATCTTTGTTATCTAAAAGAACTTTATTGTGGTAATTGCAACTCTTTTTAGGCAAATCATCTGACAAGCAGAAATGGTCTTTTAACTCACACAATAAATTTGAAATACCTTTTGGATTTTGTCTTTGGAATCCAATACATTCTCCAAAGAACCTTTAGCCAACGTGCTGCCATCCTCTCTTCCTGTTTCCTGCCTTTTTTGTTGTAGCCGCTGTGCTTCCTCCTGCCTGTCTTTTTCTTCAAGTTTTTTCCGAACTTCAGCTTCTTCATATCTAGTTAAAAAAATAAGTCAAGATTTTCTTTTATTGGCATTAATCGTGGAAATTAAAGGAGCTTCAGTTCTGTAAAATTAGCATCCTGCCTCAAGGTGTTTCATGACTACATGCTTTCTCCCTCCACCACAATTCATACATCTGCCACCTGAGAACATCTGTACATTTACTTTGAATTGCCCAGAACTCTTAAACTATTATGTTCTCAAGTTGAAATTATTTAGGCTTTTTGCTATTTCTCTCCTACTAATTTCAGTCTTTTATATTGAGTCAGATCTGTTGCCATTTCCTTTTCCAATGCAAAGTCCTAATTCTTTCTGCAAAAGAAACAGCCCAAACATCACACTTATGTTTATGACTTAGAATAAAAATGTAAATGTAAGCATTCAAAAAGTGGTGGAAAGTATTACCAAGGTCATCAAGTTACATTTTTTTAAAAGCATGAATTCGCTGAAATTTCCAGCTTGTTGGCAGTTAAACAGCTATCTGAACTACAGTTAGTAGCTCTCCAAGAA
Source organism: Cebus imitator (assembly GCF_001604975.1). Lineage (NCBI taxonomy): Eukaryota > Metazoa > Chordata > Mammalia > Primates > Cebidae > Cebus > Cebus imitator. Next base: position 79,239 of record NW_016107966.1, on the reverse strand, counting down.
ATTTAGAACTATTCCCTATTATAGTATAGGTGGCTGGGTGCAGTGGCTCACACTTGTAATCCCAGCACTTTGGAAGGCCGAGGCAGGTGGATCACCTGAGGTCAGGAGTTCGAGACCTGCCTGACCAACATGGTGAAACCCTGTCTCTACTAAAAATACATAGCCAGACGTGGTGGTGCATGCCTGTAAGCTGCATGCCCAGCTACTTGGGAGTATGACGTAAAAGCATCACTGGAAACGGGAAGGCAGAGGTTGCAGTGAGCCAAAATCATGCCACCGCACTCCAGCCTGGGTAACAGAGTGAGACTCCATCTCAATATAAATAAATAAATTATAGGCAATGTTTGCTATTATTGCCAAGAGAGACTGAATGTTATCATAGACCTGCAATCTTGTTTGCACTAATTATCAATGCTTGGCAATGCCTGTGAGCTTCAAATTTAAAAAGAGAAGACAGAACACACATAAGGGAAAAATTAAATAACTAAGATCATTCATTAGTAAAAGATAAATCAATAGTTTTCATTTTATTATTTATTATATCTTTACATTTTATACGCTCTTTTTTTTTCTCTTTTTTTTTTTTTTTTTAAGATGGAGTCTCTGTCGCCCAGGCTGGAGTGCACTGGTGCAGTATCAGTTCACTGCAACCTCTACCATCCAGGTTCAAGTAATTCTCCTGCCTTAGCCTCCTGCATAGCTGGGACTACAGGCACTTGCCATCATGCCTGGCTAATTTTCGCATTTTTAGTAGAGACAGGGTTTTACCATGTGGCCAGGCTTGTCTTGAACTCCTGACCTCAGGTGATCCGCCCGCCTCAGCCTCCCAAAGTGCTGAGACTACAGGAGTGAGCCACCATACCCAGCTGCTCTTTTCTTCCTTTTTGAGACAGAGTTTTGCTCTGTCGCCCAGGCTAGGGTACGGTCACACGATCTCAGCTCACTGCAACCTCTGCTTCCTTGGTTCACGTGCTTCTCCTGCCCCAACCTCCCAAGTAGCTGGGACTACAGGCGTGAACCACCACACTCACCTAATTTTTTTGTTTTTTGTTTTTTTTTTGGGAATTTCTTTTTTTTGTTTTGTTTTTTTTTTTGGCGGGGAGTAGAGGGAGGGAGGCGTGTGGGGTGGGGCGGGGGCAGGCTGCAAAGAAAGAAAGAGAAAGAGAAAGGGGGAGAGAGAACAGGAGTCTTGCTCTATTGCCCAGGCTGGAATGCAATCTAAAAATAGGTATTAAAAACCTCTTTTATGCTGATAATTGTACTTAACAGCGGAGACAGGCAGGAATAAGGGAAGAAAATAACAAACAAACAGCCAACCAATATTTCATTTAAATCTGTGAAATGCTATGCAAATGTTGAAAAGTGACTTACTTCTATTTATGTGGTCACTTTCAAAATAGGTGTAATGTGATACTGAAAAAAATGTATGTTCTGTGGTCCTGGGGTGAAGAATTCTATAAATATTCACTGAGTTTACTTGTTCCAGGTCTGAGTTCAAATCATAAATGTCCCTGTTAATTTTTTATCTCGTTGATCCGTCGAATATTAACGATGTGGTGTCAAAGTCTCCCGCTATTATTGTGCAGGAGTCCAAGTTTCTTTATAAGTCATTAAGAACTTGTCTTATGTATCTGGGTGCTCCTATATTGGGTGCATATATATTTATGATCATTGATTCCTGTTGTTGCATTGATCCTTTTACCATTATGTAACTTCCTTGTTTCTTTTAGTCTTTGTTATTATTGAAGTCTATTTTGTCAGAGACGAAAGTTACAAGTCCTGTTTTTTTTTGCTCTCCATTTGATTGGTGAGTCTTCCTCCATCCTTTTGAGTCTTTTATTCAATTTGCATGTCTGTGTCTTTGATTAGGGCATTTAATCCATTTAAATTTAGGATTAATATTGGTATTTGTGACTTATAATATTGTCATTTAATGCTAGCTGGCTATTTTGCACATTAGTTGATATAGATTCTTCATTATGAGGATACTCTTTACCTTTTGGTAAGTTTTTGGGATGACTGATACTGGTTGTTCCTTTCTGTGTGTAGGGCTTCTTTCAGAAGCTCTTGTAAAGCAGGCCTGGTGGTGATGAAATCTCTGAGTGCTTGCTTGTTCACGAAAAATTTTATTTTTCCTTCATTTATGAAGCTTAGTTTAGCTGGATATGAGATTCTGGGTTGAAAATTCTTTTCTTTGAGGATATTGAATATTGACCCCCACTCTCTTCTAGTTTGTAGGGTTTCTGCTGAGAGTTCTGCTGTGAGTCTGATAGGCTTCCCTTTATGGGTAACCTGACCTTTCTGTCTGGCTGCCCTTAGAATTTTCTCCTTTATTTCAACTCTGGTCAATCTAACGATTATGTGTCTTGGGGTGGCTCTTCTTGAGGAATATCTTTGTGATGTTCTCTGTATTACCTGGAGTTAAGTATTGTCCTGCCTTACTAGGTTAGGAAAATTTTCCTGAATAATATCCTGAAAAATATTTTCCAGCTTGGATTCATTCTCTTCATGACATTCAGGTACACCTATCAAATGTGAATTAGGTCTTTTCACATAGTCACATATTTCTTGGAGGCTTTGCTCATTCCTTTTTACTTTTTCTTCTCTAATCTTGTCTTCTCGTTTCATTTAAGTTGGTATTTGACCTCTGATATCCTTTATTCTGCTTGATCAATTCGAGTGTTAAAACCTGTGCATCATACTTCTTGGCGTTCTCGTATTGTATTCTTCAGTTCCATTAATTCACTTATATTCCTCTCTAAATTGTCTATTCTCGTAAGGATTTCGTCAAACCTTTTTTCAAGGTTCTTAGTTTCTTTACATTGGGCTAGAACATGTTCTTTTAACTCACAGAAGTTTCTTATTATCCACTTTCTGAAGCCTAATTTTGTTACTAGAACGCACTCATTCTCCATCAGGCCTTGTTCCCTTGTTGATGAGGAACTGTGATCCCCTGTAGAGGGAGAGGCATTCTGATTTTGAGTATTCTCAGCCTTTTTACACTGGTTTCTTCCCATCATTGTAAATTTATCCACCTGTAATTACCAACTTTCAAATTAGGTCTCTGAGTGGATGTCCAACTTGTTGATTCCCAGCACTGAAATCTGAGCAACCCAATGCGCCAGCTAAAACAGTGGCGTTAAGATTCTTGGTGCTTTTCTGCCCGGGAATCTCTGGTCTGGCTTCCCTCTTGAGTTCCTTTTTCAATCAGCTAAATGGGCGATTCTGCCTTCCCGGAGCTCCAAACATCGACCAAAAGGGGACCCAGTCCCGTTTACTCTGCACCAAGAACCACTGTGCCAGGGTGCCGACAAAACTGCCATGCCGGCCACAAGATTTGCACTAGTGACCTGTGGGGCTTCTCCGCTGGGAATCTCCTGGTCCGTGAGCAACAAAAATTCGTCCGAAAGTATGGCGTCCTCTCGTTCCCTGAGCTTTCACTGGGAGCTACAATCCTGAGCTGCTAGTAATCAGCCATCTTGGATCTCTCCCTGGGATCTCTCCCACACTCACCTAATTTTTGTATTTTTAGTAGAGATGGGGTTTCACTATGTTGCCAGGCTGGTCTTGAACATCTGACCTCAGGTGATCTACCCACCTCGACCTCCCAAAGTCCTGGGATTACAAAGTGCTGGGATTACATACAAGACTCAGCCACTGTGCCCAGACTTACATGCACTTTTGAGTGAATATTCCAAAATGAAAAATTTCTAAATAAACTATTCAAAGAACTATGCCAGCTTCACATATTTAAAATTCCAAGTTTACTTTAAAAATGACTTCTGAGCCGGGCGCGGTGGCTCAAGCCTGTAATCCCAGCACTTTGGGAGGCCGAGGCGGGTGGATCACGAGGTCAAGAGATCGAGACCATCCTGGTCAACATGGTGAAACC